>NC_056730.1:767012382-767157382 GCF_019279795.1 Protopterus annectens | reverse complement strand
ATGTCTTGATGTTATTATGAGGTTGTCCAGTGTCTATCATTCCAGGCTGTCATGACTGAATGACAAGACTTCAACACAGAGCACATGCATCCATGTTTCACGTGTGTGTGGATAATACCTAGGTCGCATTTACCCTTATAGCCTCATTCCAAGGCAAATGCCCTACACCCAGAAGTAACACCCTGACCCCTACAAGTCAATTGCATTGGATGCTTATGCTAACCAGTGCTAGATGTGTGGCTTTAGTAATCCATTTGCTCAATGTAGAACCTACAATGGGGAATACTGACATCTGTACAGTGAGGGACACCTGGCTGAAGGCTCTGTAGTGCACAATTGCACTACCACCATATAGCTCAGACCCAGACATGTGGGCCATAACAGTGGTATGGACCATTCCAGGTGATGGTGCACACATATTCATAAAGGCTACTCACATGTAAAGACCACTACTCTGACATAATGCATCACAGATGAGTCAGGTACAGGTGACAGTGGCAAATGCTGCATTCTAGGTTGTATCCTCATATACATCCACCACCTTGTCCCCAGACTACCAACTCACATCCATATGTGGTATGACATAGTATGGTAGACCACCAGATAACCCTCAATTGGTGTACTGTACCTAGGCCTACATCAACTGTGCAAAGTACCCATGTACAGGCACAGCTGCATAATGTGTTATGCAATGCAATAATACCACTGTTTGTAACCAGCTCAGTTGTAAACATACCAGGGTCCCTCAGATGTTGTCAGCATTAACATTGTCAACTTTTGCTGTACACCAGTAAACAACACCCTCATGGATGGATATGACCTAACTGTACCTGCCCTGGATATGTACATCCCACACTCATACAACATAAATGACATTACCATAGCTTTTGTTATCCTCTCTATGTACATGTGGCTGCAGTCATTACACACATGCACATGGCAGATAGCATGCTTACAGTACATAAGGTTTGATATATATGTTAACAGAGGTAATATTCCCTCTCTACTGGTCAACAATGATGCCTATCATATCATACAACACCCCATGTGGCAAGTATGTCTTTAGACATGTCCACCTAATGCAATGCCTACAAACATACCCACATAACAGAATCATAAGACATACACAAAGCCTGCATTGACAGAATCAGGGAAATCCAGCTCTGCTCTGTATGTGCCTGAGTAGTCAAAGGTGATATGTTCATGACATGTACAGCCATGTGTGGCCACAGCTCCTACATGTACCCCATGTCAACAATTGCAAGCCATGCATGCTGTGTGCTGTCTGGACATTAGCCTTAGTACCACAATAGTCAGTACATGCTGGGGTGAGATGTTTACAAGCCACAGACCTCACACATGCTTGAATGAGTGTACTGCCTAGCTCTAACAAAACACATTTCTGGCACTCTTCCAGTAAACATGAGGTGTGTGTGGCAAATATGATGGGCTCACTGTTGACCATTACAGTGCCCTGGCTTCACCATGGCACTGTGAAGTAACAGTTTGTAGGAAAATTACATAGAATAATGCTGTGTGTGTCTCACTGATATGTGCTGTTGTCATATATGTACACTTGGCTACTCAGTGAAGGTGGTGGTGCCCTACCAGTACATGAATACAACATCCATTATGGTGTAATGCTCAGCTATGTTTCCCACATGGTGTGGGGAAGGTATGGAATGTATCCTCTTGACCTGTTAGTGCACTTACTGATGTAGACCGCATATGTGTGCATGAATTGATGTTTGTGTAGGTTCCATGAGTGTGCAGTGTCTGATGTCTGAAGGTGACTGTTGTCTTAGTACATCATGCTGTTGCAATACAGCCTTAACATTGCCAACTGTATATGGTGATATGCTCTAAGTACAGTAAGCCATACATGAGATATGGACAGATGCTTGGACATGACTACTAAGTGGTGGGGCTTCTTTGCAGATAAATGATTACTGAGGACAACTCACTGGTGTGTTACAACCATTCCTGAAATAACCTGTGTAACTGCTAAGGTCAGGTTTTGTTATTTGAAGTGGAAGGCAGACAATGTAAAATGCTGTAAGGGTGACACTGAAGGCAAACCTCATGACACCTGCAACATTAATACCTCCCCTGTGCATATATTGAGCATATATCAGCACAGCTGGCAAAGGAAAGAGTCAGTAAGCTTTGTACCAGATGAGATAGTGCTGTACTTCTATAATACCTATCATGAGATAGGCAGGTGTTTGATTCACAGCACTGGCACATGTGTGTGTGTGTGTGTCCATATATGTCACATAAAGTTGGGAATACATCCCACATGTTATCACTATCCTGAACACTGTTGTTGCCACCAGTACAAAGTGAAGTGTGAAAAGAAAGGCATAGGCAGGTGGTTGAACCTCACACATGTAAAGTGTCTGTATGTGGGTGACATAGGTGTATTTCTTTGTGAATGCTACAGTGTGTGTGTGTGTGTGTGTGTGTGTGTGTGTGTGTGTGTGTGTGTGTGTGTGTGTGTGTGTGTATATGGGTGTCCATGTGTATGACTGTCTGGTCCCTAGAGTGAGGCTGTATTTTACCATAGTGAAATGTTAATGCCCCTTCTCCCCATCCACTCAATGCAATCTAGCATCTCTGTTGATAACATCATTCGTAGACGGGCATTCTAACTGCCGGTTAACATGTACACCGGGGGGTGTGACCTTTTGTTACATAGCCTACTGATGGACCCCCCCTCCCCACATACACTCACTGCACTGTAGTATCCATGTCGATGTCCTCGATCATAGGCCATTCCAATAACCTGTACATGTGTAATCTCTGTGACGTGTCTTGTAATTGCGTAGTAATATAATGATGATATGCACATAGGCAGGGCTTCTCATCCAAACACTGGCAACTGTGTGTGTGTGTGTGTGCGTGTGTGTGTGTGTGTGTGTGTGTGTGTGTGTGTGTGTGTGTGTGTGTGTGTGTGTGTGTCAGAGTGTGTGTTACTGTGTCTGTGAATCCCTGAGTGTGTGGGTGTGTCTGTGTTTGCATGCTGTCATGGCAGTGGATATTACTGCTTCCCGATGAGAAGCCACTATTTCCACTGGCCTTTCCCCTTGTCATCCGGCATACCACTCTTTTACCTCCTCTGCTCTCCAGGTAACTATACCTGTGATGTCACCCACTATGAATGTGACGGCTCTGAACACAGTAGCTTATTACACAGCTATCATGCTCTTGGATAATTAGAACAGTAAACACAATTGAAACATGGGAGAATATAACTGTGATGTGGAAGCTACAAAGTGCATGCAGGTATTGTCATACTGACCTGTGGGTAGTCAACATGTACATACGGGACACTAACCGCAAACACCGACATCCCCCGTCACATGCAACTACACCTGAAAGAGGAAGGCAGAACGTCAAGATCAACATGCTGTTAGTGTTGTTACACATGATACATACTTTCAAATGTACAAAATGCATTCTAAAACTGTAATACATGGTATGTCTGCTGCCTGTCAACACTACTCAACAATATTAATCTACAATTGTCTACCTAGTATGTTCACCCTGTGCATCAGACCATATGTCCCTGCACCGATAGTGTGGATGACAGGGATGCGGCACAGGCATCATCATATGCACAGGGTGATAATGTTTGCCAGAGGCCTAGGCTGTGCCATTGGATGACATCATGTGTGGGTGTTAGTGTTTGTGATATCATTGGGCATGTGTGGATGTTATGTGTGTTGAGGTGCCCTACATTTGTTTCCAGTGTGTGTGTGTGTATGCTTGCACACAGGCCTGGCATGTGGCTGGCCTGCACATGGGTATTATTGACAGCTGCAGACTGTACAAGGCAGGTTTCACAGTTCAAGGTGTCCGGCCATGGCCACATGACCTGCGCTTGCCAGGGGTTGCACGGGCACTACCAGGCAGAGGTCCAGATTGGGTACTGTCTGGTGACACATGTCCACTGGAATTTTGTCCCTGCTGGTACCATCCAGGACCAAGTGCACATAGCCTGCTGTGTTCTGGTGTGGACTGCACAGCACCAGCTGCACTGCTGCTGCTACCGCCACTATGGGAGTGGGTATGTGCAGTAGCATGTTCACGTAGATCTTCAACAGGTGATGTAGCTGACCTATGTCCACGTGCCTGACACCTCACTCTCACCAGATGTTCCAGCACAGAAATTCCACGCTTGAGGATTGACATGCCACGATCAAGGACTCCCACCATATCACCCAATCGTCTGTCCAAGACATCTGCAAGATGATGGTGAGCATTTGCAAGTGCCTGGATGTTGTCAGTTAATGAATGGACAGCAGCCCTCTGAAGCCTCAGTCCTTCTCTGTTGTGCCATTCAGCACATGCCTGTGCCTCCATTACAGCCCAAAACATGCGTCTGGAGTCTCCAGCTGATGTGCTTTGTCTCGCAGGGGCATGTTGGCCAGTGGTCCTTCTATGAGCTGCGCTGGGCACATGCCTGTGTGGGACATCACCAGTCAGTTGTCTGGGATCATGGTGTGCAGGCACATCTTCCATAGTTGCCACACTTCCCTCTTCCATGCTACCACCCACCAACTGTCCTTCCTCTATGGCCAGTGTTGATGGGGTATGTGTAGGCAGGGGAAGTGTGTGTGAGGATGAGTGGGAGACAGGTGGAATGGCAGCCCCTGACAACCCTGCCTATGCCTCAATCATACTATCATCATCACTGCTAGAGTCTTTGGGCGCACTAACATCAGTTGGACCACAGGAGGGCAATGCACCTACATCAACACCTGTGAGGGGAAGACAAGAACTGTACATTACAAGTTATACCAGACACACACACAGACAGACACACACACAGACAGATACACAGACACACAAACAGACATAGACACACAGATACACAGACTCACTGACACACAGACACACACACGCTACATGCAGGTGATATGGCAGATGTCATTCAGCTTAGACAATTATAGTTTCAGCTTAGACATTTATAGTGGTAGTTATCATACATCCCTGAGTTGCACACAACAGCATGCATGTGTTATAGCAGACGGCATGCACCTTAAACAGTTATAGTGGTGGTTAGCATGCATTCCTGTATTGCCACATTTGTGTTAGTAGCCTATGCCCCATACCTGTAACACAATGCATGCACTTTGCACCGTTGCACCACACTGCCATTGTGTTTGTAACATACACCACATGTTAACAGACCATCGCTGACCTTTGTACATCTGCCACTGATGCTTTGTGTTGGCCACTGCCCCTATGTGTGAGGACATGAGCAGTAGTGTATGTCGACTCCATACTATGTTTGCCTGAGCCCTAGCTTGAATACCACCCCCAAAGCAGTGCATGTCTGTTCAACATTATTCCGCCTACCCCTGAGCTGAGTCCAGACAGTGTGCATGTGGCTGTACACACATGTTTGACATGGCTGTCCCTACATTGCAACGGTGCCACAGACCAGCACAGGTTTACAGTACACCAGCCCGCTGTGTGGTTTTATGACCTTGCCAATCACATATATGACATGTCTTCTGCTGATGTGTTGAATGACATGCATACATGTGTAACACAATGGTGTTCTTTCCAAGCTACAGTACGGTAATGGTGTCCCAATGCAGGGATGTGTTATATTAACATGGACCTTCAGCTGATGCAATGTTGTCTGTCCACCATACAAATATGCAGGGACATACTGCACATTGAGCTGATGTGCATAGCCATTGCAGGGCATCATGTGGTGCCATAATTGCTATACAGTGTGAGCTACTGACACAGTTCATAGCCATGACTATGTTCACATACAATACAGAGAAGGGTATACTGATGTCACCCCTGCACATATGCAACCATATTACTGATGCCCGGCAACTATGCCCACACATGGCTAACTTAGCAGTACTCTATGTCCCACATGCCATCTGTGTACCTCACGCACATGAGGAGCAGGCATGACAGTGATGTCTGACTCCAGCAAGGTGAATGTACTGCATCTGTGGCCTGATGTGGTTGTATGTGTATGTTGTGCAACACATGTATGTATTTGGATACTGTATATGTGAATGCTTCCATGTCGTGACACACTCAAGATGTTCAGGACATGTTATGTGGTGGTTTCATGTTATGCCTACACAAGATGTGTACAGGCCTGTATGATGTTTAGTGTTTCACATCTGCAATATCACCATTACTCAAAGGCCATAGCTGTATTGTGTTGAGCCAATGTACAACAGGGTGTACACACATGTACATCACTTCTACTGTGTGTTTTGCTTCATGTCTCTGGCCATCCTCCATGGTCATGTGTACACATGTTCTGTCCAATGGTTGTGATGGCCATCTTATTTCACATGTCAGTGTTATCCCATATGACATACACCCATAGATGTTATATGCTCCACTGAGGACAGAGTTATGCAGACAAAGGGTGGTATGTATGGGATGTGAGACATGTTTTGCAGGATAGTTGAGCAGTGTTACACTCAGCCCACTACATGTCATGGACATGTCAGATAGCATATGACATTGTGTGACATTCATAGCAAGGGTATAATCCACAAGGTTGCATCCTGTGGGTTGGTCATACTCCAGCTCCAACACATTTAGAGTGTGTGCACACATATGATCTCTGTACAGTACTGCTCATAATCCCAACATGTGTAATGCTGATATGTAGTACCTGTCCCTACAGTGGAGCACATCTCCACCATTGTATTCACTGTTGTCCACACATCTGGCAATGACAGTTTGGAAGGTTTAGTGTAGGTGTTTCATATAGTCTTCAATTGTTTCACATGGGTAAACACTGTGATGCATTGCAGGTCTGACCAATGTCCATTAACAGGACCACCATACATTATGTGTATGTGTGCTCTGGCAGATAGCATGCAATGATTATATTCCATGCATTATCAAGCCTGGGAAATAATAACAGTCTCACCTGACACAGGCTGCTGTCGCTGAAAAATGCCAGAGGTACCTAAACAGGAGTGTCACAGCAGTAAGATCATTTATCCATGCCTGTGTGATAGCTACAAGGTGCAATGTCCATGTTAGCACATAACCCAGTACAATACACTATACTATGGAGTATGCACATCTGTGCATACATAGAGTAGCAGACTATAGTATGTGGCATGTGTGCATACATTCCTTGCATATGATGTTACATCACATATTGTACAGTAACACAAGTAACTATGTGAAATATAGTTGTGTTATATGTGCAGTAGTGACTTACAGGCAATGCCAGGCTCAGTGGTTGAGAGACACCCACCTCCACAATACCAGCTAAAGCTTGTGGATGGAGGTCTGCAGGTGTAACCAGATTGGCCAGTAGCTCCTCTGTACGTGTGAGTGAGGGCTGGGCGAGTGGCCCCCCACCTGTTGCACCTTGTTCCCTGGCAATTGCATTAGCATGCTGTTTCACCCGTCTTATGAGGTCAGTGCAGTGTCGGCGCACCTGCTGATAGGTGTGATTGTGACTGCCAACATCATTTACCCTCCTGCAGAGGTCCTCCCACAGGGCATCCCAATGCTGTGCATCCTGTGGCACATGGCTGAAGAGTGTTGTGTGTTTTTTGAGGAGGTATGGGTACGCCAGCAGTCTGCTACGTGGCATACCTGGAATACATAATGATGGAGACAGGTCACAGTAACTCGCAGAGAAGTACAGCAGTACAGCTGAACATACATGTGTATCACATTTATTAAGATTACAAATACGTCTTTGAATATCTACATGACACTAACACCACTGATATGTATAAGTCACACACATTTGACACTTACTGGTGATGTGATATTATTGCCATATATGTGTGTGTCATGTGATGACATTGCTCATACACCATGTGGATGTTGTCTTGACGTGGGCATGTCTGTTTGCCTGTACTGATGTCTTTACCTATCAGCACATACTTGGATGTGTTCACATTAATGCAATCAACCTTAATGCTGTGTATATGTCACATATATAGTCATACACAGCCATTAGGGACATGACCTTTGACCCTGCAGACTTGCACGCATGTATGTGTTTTGCCATATACATCTACATGGCAATGTACAGCTGTGTAGCATCCTGCCATTGCACATATGTAACACATGGGACAATAGCTAGCCTGATGGTATTTGCGTGGTTGGATATCAACTATAGCATGTATGGTCATAGTGATCTAGTAAGCTATATGCCCTGGGTCATTTATGAGCCTAGACAGACAGGTTACCTAGCTGTAGGCAACAGACAGGTAAGTTTCAGTGGCTAGTTCAAGCAGTGCCACAGAACTGATCCACAGGTTTACTGATATATTTGGCATGTGGTCATTACACCATGTCACAGAGAGGGGCGATGTGCAGCTTCATTGGATAGGGATGCTTAGTAAGGCAAGAGTATGTTAAGTGTATGGGACAGAGATCTGTCGGACATGTTGTAATCCTTGTACTAGAAAGGTGGATGTCCATGAAATATGTGTGTATTTGGGATCAAGATGTGTTAAGTGTAGCATGCCCAACACCTCTGGTTTGGACATGGCTTTATTCAGGGTAGGCTGCATGCTACATAGTGCAGCTAGGGATTGGGAAGGGCACTGTAGGCTATCTACACATTGGAAATAACCCTTAAAGGAAATATGTGCTCTATTATGGGTCACATGGGTGTTGAGTATGGCTGAGCAATTATCTTTATATTCCTGGATGTCACCCTGTCATGATTAGGGGCGCCACATATGACTACCTGTCTGGTGTGGTAAAGTAACTATCAAAGGAAAGAGCACTGTCTAGCTGCATCCCATACACACAGTTGCCATTATGTTGACCACTGCCTAGGTGGTAGTTCATGGGTACAGGGTTTGTAACATAGGGAATGACAATGCAATAGTTAACTGTCAGATTGTGGCCATACATCACACACCACACATCTGACACACTAAGGCCCTTCTGTATGTTGAATGCAGCACACATTGAGTTGACTATTGCTCCTAGTTCATCGTCATTTGCAGACATCAATAGGCTGATGCCTTCTGTGTTAGTCTGTGTGGTATAGATAACAAAGAGAGGGAGTATCAGGAATGAACCATGTATTACTGTAGCTGGCACTGGTTGGATGTGCCTGTATTAGTTAGACACCTTTTGTAGTGTTGCTTCTGCCAGCAGTCCAGTTGCCAGCCACTCCTGTGACATAGAAATATACACCTAGTTTACTGAGTGTAGCTGGAACACAGTAGGGGTGATGGTGTCCTACGACCTGGCAAGGTCATGATATGCAGTGTGAATCAACCATACTGTCATCTACATCTGTACCAAGTACATCAAATATGTTGATCATGGTTCATGGCCTTACAGACCAGACTCAGCAGGGTAGTTGTGCACTATTTCCCATTATCAATGGTGTCTCCCCCTTTGTGGGGTGTGATAACTGTTGCTGTGCACCATTCGATGTGTACACAGCCTGACATGGAGCTATGATTGAAAATGATGTGTATGTGGATAGCTGAATGTTCTTACATTTGTGTAGGATACACCCTGGGATGCTGACAGATCCCACGAAAGCTGTATGTATGGTTTTAAAAAGTGCAGCCTGTACTTGCATAGTCATTATTACAGGAGCCCTGTGTGTACATGGATATATTAATACGTGTACCTGTTGGGAGGGTGGGAATGGGTTTAGGTTCTCCAAGACCCTATCTGGATGAACGGGTGCTATTTCTGTAGGTTCAGTACTTCCCATGCCATAGTGTTGTGCAGCACGGCAGGTCTTGTTGTTGCCATTACGATTAATGACACAGCTATAGAATGCTCTGTGCTTGGCCTCATAATATGTGGCTGATTAGTTTCACAGTAACTTTGTATGGTTTTATATGGTGTTTCTGCATCTTACTGAGGCTGACCAAGGATCACCTACACTCATGTGTATTCACTCTTGCAATAGTTACTACCTTCTGTGGTACAGTTTAAAGCATGGTACCACCGGTTTGCCTTCTTGTTTGTGTTGGGTTGAATCCTGGTTCTGTTTCAATGGCACAATCCCTGCACGTATGTGACTGCTTAAGGTTTATGTGTGTAGGATTCAGCATTTGCACATGCATTGCCCATCTGTATGGGTGCCATGACAGTCACCACTCTGCTCTTAGGAAACATAACATTGGCATTGGAGACTAACTATGTGTAGCATACTGTTAGCCCTGTTTGTGTGACTACTGTGATCCAGGTCAGTGGGGTCAATGGAATCCAACATGCATTGAGCGCAGGTGTTGGTACATGAGGAGTCTTCCCAGTTCATAATGGAATAGTTGAGAGTAGCCATTATCATGGTTCTGTCTCAGACCTAATCTTCCCCATTATGGCACATTTTGACAGTTGTGAAATCCGCGGCCTGGTGGGTGATCTGTCTCAAGGTGCAATTTGAATTCCACTTTGGCGCAAAGGAAGTTGCTCAGCATAATGCATCTGAAGTTATGCAAGTGCAACTAGTGTGGGGGTGTACTGGTGGGTGATCTGTCTCAAGGTGCAATTTGAAATCCACTTTGGCACAAAGACAGTTGCTCAGCATAATGCATCTGAAGTTATGGAAGTGCAACTAGCGTGGTGGTGTACATATCCTTCAGGAATATGGACACACCTGGGGCCCATGTGTTCCAATAAAGGATAATGGGCAAGAGGTGAGGCATGTGTTATAACATGGTCATGCAGATGTGCTCTCCGGAGCATTGAAACATGTCTCAGCCACTGCACATATATATTCTCCATCTTAGGGATTGACATATGTGTGTCCACATAGTGTTTCTGACATGTATCATTGTGTAGCAAGACCCGCAGTTTATTGCTTGGCTGTCCCTGTAACAGCAGTGAACCTTCACTTGAACCGTGCATGATGAAGGCACTATAGGGGAAGTATGAGCCCTAGGCAGTATCCAGATTCCCAGGGGTGACAGGTTCAGGTCCTGTCTAGCAAAGCATCATGGTCTGTCAACCATGTTATCCCAGGCAGATAGATACTGGATACCCTTTGACTTGCACCACTACACTAGACAATTGTGGAATACATTCCTTTTGTCCCTGAACTGCAGTATCATTCTGGCTACTGGCAGAATGCTACCCAGGCCTTGGGACATACCTGCATGGGCTACAAGACCTGACAGTTCCTACATATGTTTCCATGCAGCCTAGGCTACTGCATCACAGGTCCTGCCCAACAACATGGAATATGCCAGAGCCATGTGTATAGTTCAAAAGGTGGTCTGAGTGTATGGGTATGTGGCTAATCATGGCAGAAGGTAGCTGACAGTACATATGCCCTCATATAGGTTGGTGTGTAACATAGTGCTAGAGTTTGCGTTCACAAATGAGTACTGTTGGGCATGTTTCCAGTCACGTGTTCTGAGGTGTGGCACAATTATGCAAACTATGTCATACAGTTTGTGTATTTTGGTGTCTGTCTCTTACTGCTTGGGGGTCACTTGTTTGGCCAGATACGTAGAAGCATCTGTGAATGTGTGTGATTTCTGGTAGTGTGAGTGGGTGTCCTTACTGTGTCCTGGTAAGGGTATGTATTGGTTGTGATGATGAGATGCATGTGTTAACCTACACCTCATGACTGTCCAGTCCAGTCATGGCTGTAGACTGGACCGCCTTCCAGCTTACCCCTGTAGTTGCATCCCAAACAATGTGTGGGGCGTGGTGTAAGGTGGGTTTGGCAGTGTACATGGCATAGAGATTATATTCCCCCAGGATGGCCACATACACAAAGCTGACATTAGTAAACACCAGTAGCTGACTAGTGGACATGCCTGTATGAGTATTCAGTACTACAAGTACCAAGTACTGTATTTAGTTTACTTTTTGCTTATGAAGATGTTTTAGACAGTGATGCTCACATGTAAATATTTGTGTTATGGACGTGACAACACTGGCTATTACAGAAACATTGTAGCTACCTTTAGCAGCAATCCTCCTCTGAGGAGCATATCACATCCTGTTAGTTGATTACAGATGATGCAAGTGTCTACAGGTCTGTTTCCTTCTCTGGGTATATACTCACATATCCACCAGGACTATGAACTCTGTTGGGCACAGACACCTAATCTCCAAACAGAGTCATGTATCAATAGATTCTGATGCCACTATCAACATGACCAGGATATAATCAGATAGTGTGAGCCATCACCTATGAAGCAGCTATTAAACATGGGCAGCTGTCTCTTACATCTTACACTCCTACTGCAGATCTTACACTGGAGTTAAAGATTATATGCAACCTGTTTCATTACCAGTGCTGTGTACTACCTTACATACAGTATGTGTAAGCGGCTGTTAGGTTAGCAGTGAGAGGTTGGGCTACACAAACCTGGCAGTTCAACCAGTGTGTCTCTGCTCTCAATATCCACTCTATGTAAGTGTGCACATAGCCATTTGGCCCAGCCCTGTAGCAAGAGTCACTACACATTTGCATAACATGTACACATGCACAGCTGTTATTGCTTGCAAACAATACAAGAGAGGTCCAGCCCTGTAACAAGGGTCACTACACATTTGCATAAAATGAACACATGCACAGCTGTTATTGCTTGCAAATGATACTAGAGGTCCAGCCTGTAACAAGGGTCACTACACATTTGCATAACATGTACACATGCACAGCTGTTATTGCTTGCAAATGATATTAGAGTGGTCCAGCCCTGTAACAAGGGTTACTACACATTTGCATAACATGTACACATGCACAGCTGTTATTGCTTGAAAACGATACTAGAGAGGTGGATATTACATGTGTTATGTGCATGGATAGTTACCTGGCTCTTCCAATTATTTTTGCTATCATGCTGCTAAACTGTCAGATGAATACAAATGACATGTATCCTGTTATTGAGCATTGTAATTGTCAATAGACATAACTACTGTTTGCATAACATAACAGAACAGCTATGTAGAATAGAATACAGATCTGCCTAAAATACTGTACATTACACAGTTATTAGCACAATATCCCACAATGCACACCATATATGCAGGGTAAGCCCACCTTTAACATGTTCATCTTACTTATACACCCATATATATGTCAACTGTTACAATATATCAACATATACTATCCCCTGTTATAGAACATACTTGTTGGACCAATCCTGACATTGACAGTGGCTGGAAGTGAATTGGTGGGTTCCAAGCCCATATCATCCCTTGGGGTGTATGCGGAGTTTGCCATGTGACCTACAGCAGTACACACATAGAATACTACAACCATTACTACTTCTCAACAATACATCACTACAAGATAGCTATTTCCACTATATGCATTGATTACACTGTAATTCTTACAGTATAGGCACTACATACACAGACATACTACATGTGATATATACCTTCTTAGTAACAAAGGTGTTATTGACTAGTATAATACTCATTTTCGGTTCGTCTTTCAGTGCTTTGTTCTGTCCTACAGGTAGATACAGATCGTTGAATGTGTGACAAGGCAACCTTTTATAGTTACAGATCAGTAACATGTGCTATCCTGACAACTAGTTGGTGTTCCTAAGTAGCTAATTACATGCACATCAGCTGTGCTGCTACTGCCTTAGCCAATACCATGGCAACAGTGGAGTATAACTGAGAACTCCACTTGGGCATTGTCCCTTTGCCTTACTTGTGAGGAAGACATTGTGGAAGGGTTGTCTGGAATCTATTGCAACAGCTGTATGGAGACGAACAGTAATATATTGTGTGTAATGCCTATAGGATTTGGTCTAAATGTGAGTACTGCTGTTATATTTCTGAACATTGCTACTTAAGCAGGGTTTGTCCATACCTAATACGTCTGAATATGTTTCAGTCTGGCCAGGTTATTTGACCAGCTCAAGGCTGCATAGCTATGCATATAATGTTAGGAGGTTTACAGTGTGCTTACCAGACATATTTAGTTTGGTGTTACTGTGTATCATACTGTGCTGATAATCAGTACTCGGTAACACTTCCTGGTGTATGAACCTTTCATCCCTCTGAAACAGGATTAGTTCATACAAACCCTGTTACATCAGCAGCTGTTCAATTGTATAATGGCAACTATTTCTCATAGGGCCATGTTCGTGTGTCTGTGTCCAGGTATGTTAAGGTTTCAGCAGATGTTGCACAGTAGTTGAATAATTGGTTATGGTATGACAGTATGTATTGATGTAATTATTTTGGTTGTGGGGTAGATGTTGGTGGGTGTACATAGCACATGCAGGTGTGTAGGAACCCCTTTTATACAATGTTTATATGTGTGTGGGTGTTCTTTCCCTATGTGAACACCTATCCCTTAGTGGACTAATACTATGGTAATTGCAGGCTGATTCATTAAGGCACTATTAAATGCTTCCGTTATAGCATGCAGATGCTGTTAGTCCTTGAATTCTTTTGGCAATACATCAGCATGTAATAAAGTTTTTCAAAATGAAAGCTGTCTGTGTATTTCTGTCATGGATATTTGCAGTCACTGCAGTTGTGCTGGTGACTGTGTCCATAGAACATATTTGTAATAGTGTAGTGACATATACTCTTCATATGTTATGTTCATTTTATCTGGGGGGGGCAAAATGTGTATATGTGTATATAGATATAGGGTTCTACCTGAGTTAGTCGACACGCCAGAACACCAAAGCAGTTTAAGCCCCAGAAGATCGACAATTCAGAAGACTGACGTATATATATATATATATATATATACATATATATATATATATATGTATATATATATATATATATATATATATATATATAAGGTAAGTGTGGATATTGACGGTCTGTATATAGGGTTAAGTATATATCAGTGCCGGTTAGGTAAGTGTGTGGTAGTGATTGTGTTTGAGTTAGGGTGGGTTAAGTGAGTTAGGGTTAGGGAGCCGGTCAGGTATATGCGGTAGTGATAGTGTTTGGGTTAGAGGTGGTTTAAGTGAGTTAGGTTATAGGTATATAGCTGAGTATGCGATAGTGACGGACCTTAGGGTTAGGAGTTTGGGTTATTGTAGATAGTTGTGTATGTGAGGTTTAGTGTGGGTTTGTAGGGATTTTGGTGTGCTTGTGTTGTGTGTGGTTTTGGACAGGGAATGTGTTTTGTTTGTTGATTGTTGTGATTGTGGTGTGTGCAGTGTATGAGGTTTCGTGTTTGTGTACTGTCGGTTATTTCGTTGTCGGGCATGTGGGGTTTCGTGTTTTTGCACTGTCGGTTATGTGTTTTCGGTGATTGTGTTGTCGGTGTTTTGGGGTTTCGATTATGTCAGGTAGAACCAGATATAGATATAGATATAGATATAGAAGAGAGACCAGCTGGCTTAGTGGTTAAGGTCTTCGCCTCCAATGCACAAGGTACAAGGTTCAATCCTGACCTCCGACTAATGCCTGTTTGGAGTTTGCATGTTCTCTCTGTGTCTCCGTGGGGTTTCTCCCATGTTCGAAAAACATGCTGAGTGTTTCCATCTCAAACTCACCAATGAATGGAGCTGTGGGCAGCAGCACAGACTCTACATGGTGCCCAATGGGAGGAAGAGTTGTAAAAAAATATATTGTGGTGCGCAGTATCCTCAAGATAGGAGAACATGGATCACAAATTGCATGCAGTGGCAGGGCTAGCCACTCAACGGTGTAAAATATGGCTCTAGGTGGTCATGTTGACTGTCGCCAAAACATGGGCATGGGTAGTTGTAGTTACTGGTGATAAGTGGGTTGAGGACCCGGCCTACTGTCTGACCCACACCAGGGACCCATGCTAATGGTGGGAGGGGTATATGTGCCCCTATTGGCCACTGTGTGCCTGCCATAAAAGCCCACCAGCAGCCGTGGGTCAATAGGCTACTGGCTGTCTGGTGTCTAGTTGCCCAGCCTGGGATAGCTCTGTTGAGTGAAAGCTGGACATAAAACCAACCAACCTGCCAAACATGAACTAAGAATTGCTATGCTTAATGTAGGTTCACTGACAGGATGCAGCTTAGAAGTGGATGACATGATGATACGGAGGAGGCTGGACATCCTATGTATCCAAGAGATGAGATGGAAGGGCAGTGCAACAAAGCCACTTGGCTTGGGATCCAGACTCTACTACTCAGGTGGTGGACAGGCTAGAAATGTTCGCTTCAGAAGTCAGTGAGGGATATCATCAGAATTAATGACAGACTCATGGCAATCAGACTCCAGTGTAATGATAGGACAGTATTCATAATCTCAGCCTATGCCCCACAGCAGAGTTGTGATAGTGAGGAAAAGAGTGCATTCAGACAGCAGTTGCAGGACCTACTAGATAAAGCAGGACAACATGAATTGGTGTTGATAATGGGTGACTTAAATGCACATATCGGGACAGACAGAACAGGATATGAGGACTGCCTGGGTCCACATGGGTGGAGCAATAGGAATAAAGAAGGAGAAGCCATTCTAGACTTTTGTCTGGAAAATGGCTTGATAGTAGCCAACACATGGAAGAGAGACAGTCACAAGATCACATACAAGAGTAGCCAACATGCAACTGAGGTAGACTTCCTCCTTGTAAGGAAAAGGCATTGGGGTAGAATCCATGATTGCAAAGTCAACCCCAGTGAAACAGTCGGTTCACAGCATAAACCAGTAGTTGTCACAAGCAGCTGCAAGCAGTGGTCAGAGAAAGCTCTAAGCTCAACAGAGACCAGGCTGAAGACCTGGAAGTTGACTGGAGAGAAAGTACAGCAGTTACAGAAATTACTCAGGCCTCTAGCACCCCAAGAAGAGGAAGAAATAGGTGGAGTTGAAGAAGAGTGGCAGTGCCTAATAACAGCATGTGTTAGGACTACAGAAAAGATATGTGGCCAGGTAGGAAAGCTGGTGGTGGAATGCAGAAGTGCAGGAAGTAATCAAAAGAAAGAAGGAGTGCAGGAAGAAGTGGGAGATTGAAAAGATTGACCAAGCTAGGAAGGACTACTGGTTGGCTAACAAAGAAACTAAGAAAGAAGTTGCAATAGCAAAGAATAGGGCACCAGAGGCACTCTATCAGCTTCTGGAAAGTGACTCAGTAAGGGGCGCAAAGAAACTATACCATATTGCAAGGCAAAGACAGAAAGATAAAGAAGATAGTCAGACACCCTTCATAAGGGATTCCAGCAACAACCTGCTTACCAGCCCACAGGACATCAAAGGCAGATGGAAGGAATATTTTATTTCCAGCAGCTTCTGAATGAAGAAAACCCCACAGAGGCAGTACTGCCCCAGAAACAGCCTACAGTGAAAGTAGAAGAGGAGCCCACCTTAGAAGAAGTAAGAGCAGCACTAAGGAAAATGAAGTCAGGGAAAGCAGCAGGCTCAGATGAGGTCACAGCAGATATGATAAAGATGCTGGGTGAGCTAGGGGAGAAATGGCTCCTGAGGGTACTAATTGCAGTGTGGAGAGAAAGGCGTATTCCAGATGACTGGAGAATAAGCATACTCGTGCCAGTGTACAAGAACAAAGGGGACATCCACAACTGTGGACAGTACAGAGGCATCAAACTCCTACCACATTGCATGAAAGTTCTGGAGAGGCTGATTGATAAATGGATACGCAGAGAAGTAGAATGTAAGATGGGAGATGAGCAGTTCAGATTCAGATCAGGATGCAGCACAATTGACCCGATGTTTGCATTGAGACAGATACTCGAGAAGAAACTAGAGAAGAGGAGAGAGTCAAACTGGGATTTCCTAGACTTGGAGAAAGCATATGACAAGGTTCCAAGAAAGCTGATCTGGGCAGTACTGCGGTGGTTTGAAGTCCCAGAAACATTGGTAGAATTAGTACAGGCTATGTACAAGGACCCAGTGACTCAAGTACGAACAGTGTTTGGCCTCACTGAGGGGTTCCCAGTGGAAGTGGGTGTACACCAGGGTTCAGCTCTGAGCCCACTGCTGTTCATACTGGTAATGGACTACATCAGCAAACAGGTTGGAGGGGTCAGAGCAACAAAGCTGCTGTATGCAGATGATGTGGCAGTACAGGCAGACTCTGATCTAGAACTTCAGCAAAGGATAGGAGAATGGAATGCAAATCTGAAGGCACATGGGATGAAACTAAGCACAGATAAGACAGTGGTAATGTCAGCAGATTGGGGAAATCAGAAGAAGCTGAGAATAGAGATAGATGGGATGATAGTGGAACAGGTAAACAGCTTCAAGTATCTGGGAGGGGTGGTTGAGGAGAAGGGTAGTCTGAATGAAGAGGTCAAAGCTAGAATCAGAGGGGCTGCATCCAACTGGCATAGAGTATCAGGTGTAGTATATGACAGAAGAATGCCAAAGAAGCTGAAAAGTAAGGTGTACAAGACAGTGGTGTGACCAGTACTACTGTATGGTACATAAACCTGGGCAGTAAAGGCAGAACAGTTAAAGAAGCTAGAGGTGATGGAAATGAAGTGTCTGAGAAAGGTGGTAGGATGCACACTGTGGGACAGGTGAAGAAATGAACACATAAGAGCAGAAGCCAAAGTAGCTCCAATTGCAGAAAAGATCAAAGAAAACAGATTACTATGGTATGGGCACATGTGTAGAAAAGCAGAAGACAATCTGGTGAGGGAGATGGGACAGACAGGAAGAAGGTAAGAGGAAGCGAGGGCATCCAGCAAAGAGGTGGATGGATTGTGTGAAAGAAGATCTGCGACAGTCATGCATGAGTGTTGAAGAAGGCAGGAGAGTGGCACTGAATCAAGAGAGCTGGCAACAGTTAATACGATACCCCGACCCCATGTAAATGGGAAAAAGGGGATGATGATGATGATGATGTATATAGATATATATATTATTGCATATGTTTATCTATACCTCAATAGATGTATAGATGTTTTTAACCTATCTATATATCTACATATATATGTAGACCTGTATATATCTCCATGTCTCTATGTATCTCTCTCTCTCTCTATATATATATGTATTTATATATATATATATATATATATATATATATATATATATATATATACATCTATAGATGAGCATACACCTTTAATTGGGTACATGGTGGGTTGTCCTATTTCAACACATTCCTCCCTTTTGTGTTTTAACCTGTCTGCATACACAACTGGGGTAGGTACATCCCAGGTAGCTTAGTGTTAGTTTACTCTGAGGATGGAGTACATGGTTGTGGGTTCTACTCCTGGAAGGTGTTATTATTTTACTTCTCAGAGTAGGCAATGTTAGGGAAAGTGTGAATAATGCACATTTATGCAGTTGTAAGCAGGTTTGCCCATAGTCTGTGCGACATTAAGCAAAGGTTAAACCTGTGAAGTGCTTCTCCATTTATCATGTTTCAGCGCTGCTTACCGTTGTGCAAACCCATGGAAACCCACTTACAACTGCTTAAAAGTATAATCAGATCCTGCAGATAGACTAGTGGTGGACCGTAGCTGGGATAGCTACTGAAAGTTCAAAAAAATGACACTGATATATGTAACTTGAATTGTGTCACTGAAAAAACAGAACGAAAAAAAGATGAAAAACACTCCTTTTGAATCCACGGAAACCTCACTGCTTCGCCGAATTGGCAAGATGTTGAACTAAAGTGTAACAAGGGACTGTTACACACTGATGTTTGGCAGTTCAAAAGTTAAGTAGGACTAAATCTGTTTATATCCCAGGCATATACATTCCTATAACTCTTCCAAATGATGCAAAGTAACTTGAATACAACTCACAACAGTCTGTGTGTTGAGACCACAATAACCATAAAAAAGTACCTTTGAATGTTTGTAAAAGCTGATGAAATGTTGTAGAACAAAGGCCTGGTTGCTCAGGAAGTCCTGACTATCCGTTTGGCTTGTAGTAGAGTAAACCCAATCCAATACTTTGTGGTTAGAAAAACACAAGAAGCTTCCCTTTGCAAACCCAAAAGTTCCAGACTTGCAGGAAGCAAATGAGGCCTAGCACAATGGCTGTATAAACAAACTCAGAAGTTCCAAACTCATAGGAAGCAAAAAAGGCGCTGTTGACTGAAAATAAATCCTTTATTACAACGAATTTCTGTTTTAGTATTTTAATCATAATATCATACGAATAATTATTTTTAGTGATTTTTAAAATTAATATTTACAATTATATATACATTTGTATCTAATTTTGGTATGTATATACATAAATCATTTTGATTTATATTTTTTATACAGGTTCAACATTAGTTATGCTATAAATGGAGTACTGTTTCTTTAAATTGAGCAACAAAATTTTGGCGCCAAAAAACTGTATTTAAATGAGTTAATTAAATGTTTTGCACTAGTTCTGATGAAGTCTGCGATGGTGCAGATGAAAGCGCTCAACTAGTGCTTATGGAATGCTATCGTTGTAATAAAGGATTTATTTTCAGTCAACAGCGCCTTTTTTGCTTCCTATGAGTTTGGAACTTCTGAGTTTGTTTATACAGCCATTGTGCTAGGCCTCATTTGCTTCCTGCAAGTCTGGAACTTTTGGGTTTGCAAAGGGAAGCTTCTTGTGTTTTTCTAACCACAAAGTATTGGATTGGGTTTACTCTACTACAAGCCAAACGGATAGTCAGGACTTCCTGAGCAACCAGGCCTTTGTTCTACAACATTTCATCAGCTTTTACAAACATTCAAAGGTACTTTTTTATGGTTATTGTGGTCTCAACACACAGACTGTTGTGAGTTGTATTCAAGGTTTTTGCATCATTTGGAAGAGTTATAGGAATGTATATGCCTGGGATATAAACAGATTTAGTCCTACTTAACTTTTGAACTGCCAAACATCAGTGTGTAACAGTCCCTTGTTACACTTTAGTTCAACATCTTGCCAATTCGGCGAAGCAGTGAGGTTTCCGTGGATTCAAAAGGAGTGTTTTTCATCTTTTTTTCGTTCTGTTTTTTCAGTGACACAATTCAAGTTACATATATCAGTGTCATTTTTTTGAACTTTCAGTAGCTATCCTCCACCACTAGTCTATCTGCAGGATCTGATTATACTTTATCAGTTGTTTGTTCTTGCACAATCTTATTAACTGCTTAAAAGTGTTTTAATCCACCTGCATCCAACAGCCCTTATTCTGGTCCTCAGAATAACTTAACAGCCCTTGCAGGTCTTGAAACCGGGACCATGAACACCACAGTCACTGACTTTACCACTAAGGCATCTGAGATATGTACAAATGTTATAGTGTTTAGAATATACATTGTACTACAGACTTTCCTCACTACTGCAAACAAATGTGACAGTCAGTTGGTGTACATATGTCTGATACATGTTAATGTTCATATGTTTGTGAAATTAGGTGTTGCAATGTGACATGACAGGATGTATTATGAATGAGAAAGGATCTTGCTTTGTGTCCTTTTTATATTGTCCCCATACTCCATGTATACCCCTCCAGTTCACTTATTGGACATCCGACCCAGGCCTTCCTTGATGCATGATTGCATTACCCATCATTCCTCCCCCACCCCAATCTTCACATACACAACAACCACCCCTTCTATGGTGAATTAGGTTAATATTAATTGTTATAATACCAGAGCTGCAGGTGTTTTGTGTACACTCCAATTCCTTTGGAGTGCTTCTGTGTCACAAAGTGTGTTCATAGATGTTTATATATATGGTTATTGATGTAACTGTACAATATATATATATATATATATATATATATATATATATATATATATATATGCAGACATCACTGACATGCAAATATATATATATATATATATATATATATATATATATATATATATATATCAATTTGTAACAGTAATACATATGTAGACTGGAATTTGTTGGTTCACAAACTACAGTACATTACAATGTACTGTACATATGTACTCAAAGTGACTGTCCCATTTGTTGTCATTACAGTGAAATGCATATGTTATAAGGTGTAGTCTCAAGACAGTGAAACATGTATACACCTCTGCTGGCTTTGTAGTAATTCCCATGACTAGAGTGTGTATGGTCCAGGATTTAACACCTGCAATGCTTTACAAATGTTTTTTACTCCAGAATAAGACTCATTTAAGCAGTTGTAAGCATGTTTAAAAGTGTTTGTGTGACATTATAGCAGTGGTTAAACACAGTTAAACTTTGTAATGTATAACCTGTGCGTGGAAACATGGCCACATCCACTAACTACTCAGGATGTATACATGTCAGTGAAGTAACATTTCACTATGTGCTGACATAACATTACATTCTCTGATGACTGTACTCTCCAGCACACATGTGTTTATATGGGTGTTTCAAATGTTTATTATACAAATGATTACTACCTATATATGCAAGCTGTGGTTAAGGTATACTTTTGAACATGATAAACGTCCCTGCTTTTATCGGGATTGGAACCACAAATGCACAGATACTATGCGGATGCTGTAACCATTATACTGTTGACATTAACATTGCTTCCGCCTATTTCCTATTTAGATGATTTCTATGTGTAAGTTAGACTAAGCAAAGGGCGGAGGCCCCCAAACTCACTGAGCTTCACGTACTCTTGAAATAACAACATATAACAAATGCACTGTGAGACAATACATTACATTCCTAACTAAAGTAGGCATAGCCCCTTACTGATCCACTTCAAGAGAAACCTTGTTGCGTGAATGGGTAACAGAATATACACCCCGGGATCATGTGTCCCAGAACCATACAGCCAGGGGGTGGGGGAGCCTGTCCAGTTTGATAGCTGCGAAACCTATTGGGGGAACTGAATGGTGTTGAATTGTCACATTAACATTAGATCAATAAGTGCCCCTATCACCTTCCACAACCCCAGTCTTGAACAGCTTCCAGCAACTCTGCCTGGAATTACTTCATTGGCTATGCTTGACAGAGGCTCAGTTACTTCATCAATGGTGCATAGAAAGCCAACACACTGTAGCTATGCTTCTAATTGCCCTTAGGCAGATAGCCTACTACCTATCTGTGAACCTCTAAAGTGCAGGCCATCACAGTCATAATATGTGAATAAACAGACCTTCAGATCACAATATAGAGTGAGAAATCACCATGTAGTCAGGAAAAAGTTAAGTACAGCAAGAACATACAGAACACTGATACTTAGTCACTCCAAAAGCCTATCTTGGAAGCTAGAAGTCTTTTATAAGTTTAAGGCTTTCTATTGCTTACCAGTAGGTTACCTACAGGAGAGATGAAAAACAAGCACAGATGGGGAACATGCATGCAATGATACCATACCGGCCTATGTGTCAGCCTTAGGCTTTGGGATACTGAGCAAGGCTATTGGCACTAACATGCTGCCTTATTTAGTAGAGTCTTGAAGGTGAATACCAGCTCTGTAAACAGCACAATAGCAGATTCAATGAGGGTTATGCTACTCAACACCAGGGGTTGTGATCACAACATGCTTGCACTCACAGCACTCCTCAGGATGGACAACATCAACATCTGTGCTGTAACTGAGATCTGTCTTAAGGCTCCTGAGAGCACACCAGCACTACCAGACTACAACCCATACCACACATTTCAGCCACAGAACATGGACTGACAGACATGGAGGGGCTGTATCCATATTCATCATAGATACCTACACCTCCAGGTTAGTGGGGCAGCATGATACCTCTGTGATCAACCATGTGCAGCTAACATCAGCCACAACTGCAATGTAAACTGTGGTCTGCTGCGGATCACCCTCCATGACCCAGAACCACCACTCTACCTATCTGGAGACAGTGGAGAACATAACAGTCCTAACGCACACCCTGGCATTGGTCGATGTCAACTACCATACCATTAACTGGGAAACTTACTCCGGTAATCACTTCCAGGCCCAGCGCTTCCTGGAATCTTTCACCTCATATGCCCTGTATCAGGTGCTAATCTCCCTAACGTGGGGTGGAAACTACTAGAAGTGGTCATCACCAACGTGGGCAGCAGGTGCACCACAGTGGAGGTTAACCAGTCACTGGTTAGTTCTGACCATGAACTATTCACTGTTTCCACACCCAAGCATCTCCCCCACTCATGGATACCACAGTGTATACCTTTCCTACAGCTAAATTTACACTACTAGTGACAGGGGTGGGGGATTTCACAGCCCAGCCCCCACGCTAAGGGGAAACAGTGCTCAAGATACAGACAGATTTACAAATGCTGTCTATAAGCACCTACATGGATGTATGGATTATGCCATCGCTGGTAAACCAAGACTCACTCCTAGACAAGGACACTGGTCTGGTGGACCTCTGCAATAAACAGGCTATACTACAGAAGTAGGGTACTGTTCCAGACAAACAGCAAATCCCACGAAGGATAGACATCCGTGACCACTATTAGTATGATATGTAGGTCCCTCATGACATCATTCAAAGCTAACACCAGCTGGAGAATAAGCAAGGATTCGAAAGATAACCACAAAGCCTTCTTTGGCTATGTCAAGGATCTATGTGGTGACACACAGATTTGCACTGTGCCGGTGAAATATAGCACAAAATATTTTGACCCTACTGATATCGCCAACATCCTTGCAGACACATTCAGTGCATACTTCACTCCCTAAAGAGCCTACAACACTACTCGAAAGGTACAGTATCCTACACATCAGAGACACACAGGTGGAAATGGCCCTCTCTAACAGCAAAACACAGCATCAATGGAGGCAGACGTTGTCCCAGACTGCATCTTGCAAACTGTACAAGACAACCTGCCCCCCCCACCTAATTAAGCTTTCCTACCTCAACCTCTCCACAGGCTACATGCCCATACAATGGCACGTGGCAATGGTTATTCCACTCCATCAAGGTGGAATCACAACTGACCATGGTAACTACCGCCCCATAAGCCTGACTAGCCTGGTCTGCAATGATATGGTTCGCATCCTCATGGCACTCATTAACAAAGACATTGGTAACCTCTGAAAATGTGACCCAACCCAGGTCAGCTTGCTTGACTGTAGTTCATGCTTACTGAACCTGTTTGATGTCTTACATACAGTCACCAAGACATTAGATGATGGGGGAGGTGGTTCACACATACTACCTGGACCTCGCCAAGGCTTTTGACACCATGCCCCACTCAGGTATTATTGATAAACACACCAGCCTGTACATACACCCATACTTCACAGGTTGTGTTGCCAACGGGCTTACACACAGAACCCACATGGTATGACTAGTGGTCTCCAGGTCCAACTCTTAACCAGTCACGACTGGTGTCCCACAGGACTCAGTCCTGGGAGCCTTACTATTTGGCATATACATCTCAGAGGTACAGGCAAACACAGGTGGACTATGGCAGACCATGTTTGGCAATGACTGCAAACTGGGAGCCATGATTGATAGTCCAGCTGACACAGCCATCCCTCAAGGGGCCTCACAGAGAATGTCACAGGGTGTGAACGTCACAGCCTCCAGCCAAGTGCCACTAACTGCATGGTCATTCCATTGTGGAATTGGCACCAACATATTAACACATAAGTGGCAGCCACTTTAATATGGACGAGGTAATGGGGTATCTGGGGACTAAGGTAGATAGTGATCTCCCCTTTGATAATCATATCTCCACAGTAGTTAGTTCATCCTTCTATGCAGGCCATCTGATTACTAAAGGATTCCCATCTAGACATACTGGTGTTATAGTGCCCCTTTACTCATCACTCATCAGTCCCATTATAGGGCATGATAACCAATATGGGATGTACCTCAGAAGACACTTCCAACAGCTGTGAGGTCCACAAATGTACCTCACCAAGGGAAATACTGGCCTCCAACATATGGCTTATGCAGCCAGACTGAATAAACTCCTGCTTTACTCAGTGACATCTCGTTTACCCAGAGATGATCTCCACTGGCCAACACAGCAATGTCAAACTCAGGCTTGATGGATATGCTCCACCTATGGGAATCAATGTCACAGTTAGCCACACACTGTAGTGAGCTGAACCTTGCCAAAACAATAACTGGAAGATGCTGGAGGGACAGCTTCCTGTCACAGACACTCCTCATACTTTGCAACAACATCCCTAACCACATTATACAGAGCTCCTCATTAACACTCTGCAAGAGAAACCTTGAAGAGTGGATGGGGAACAGTAGATGCACACCAGGGATCCCGTCATTGGTTCTGCTCCACAGAGGGACAGTTAACAAATCAATGGGGTGGCAAAAGCTGACACATTTTGCCTGTGCTTATGAATGGCCTCTGGCAGTTGGCCAGGTACCTATCTATGAATATATACATACAGTATCTGCATATGCTGATAGCTTAATTTACTGTTCAGGTGTTGACTTACCTTATGCCAATGGCTGTTGTGTGTGCAATAGTTGAGGGCTTCCTGTTTTGGATGCACACAGTAGGCTGCCTATACATGACAATTTACAGGTAGTCGTGTGTGTGCCATCCATTTTTACTGTGTGTGCAGGTGGGGAAAGGTGTCAGTCCCTAGGTGCCTACACTGTCAAAGTGTGTGCTATACGTTCCCTCTTTGCCAAGGCATGGGCATACTGGGCATGCCTTCATCTGCCTACTGGGGCTGGCTGAGAGTGTTCGTGGTCTGAGTACCTCTGTGCCTGTGGGGCCCTTGGCAATGGTGGTGGGTTGTGAGGTCCTTCACCATTCTGTCCCTGCTGCAGCTGTTTCCACAGAACCAAATATGTAGGCACATGTGCCTGGAGAGTACTGCAAGGCTCCACCAGACATGTCCAAGGAATGGAACTGTGATTTCAGCATCCCAAACACATGCTCTATGATGATTCTGGTTTGAGCGTGTGCCTCATTATGGCATTCCTGCATGGGTGTGTTTGCATTTCTGATGGGAGTCATCATCCACGGTTCCAGTGCATAGCCAGCATCCCACACCAGGTGGCCATTTGGGATGTCCCCCTGGCAAATAACCGATACAGCTGTGAGGCATGCCAGATGTGGGAGTTGTGATAGCTTCCAGGGCTGCCAGCACACACATCCATGATAATGCCCTGGGCATTGCACATGACCTGGCAGTTGATGGAGGGGTATCCCTGGTGGTTTATGTCATGCCTACGCTGCTCACTGGGTGGTGACTTGATGTGTATGTGAGTGCAGTCTATTGCACCCAGTACCTCCGGGTATTCTGCCACACGGTGGAAGAGACGCATATTGTTGGCCAACTCTTCCTGCATTCAGGGCAAGTATATGTGCTCATTGGCATGTGGTAACATGGCATCCAGGGAATGGTGTAGTACCGTGGATGCTGATGCCTGTGAGATCCCCATGATATCCCCAGTTGGTCTTTGACAGGTACCTGTAGCTAGTATTCTCAGGCTTACACATACCTTTGTATCCACTGGGATGGGTTCCCCTCTGTTTGTTCTGGCTCTGAGGCGTGGCTGGCACAGCTCCACAAGTTGCTGTAGGATGTCCCTGTCCAGCCTGTAACGCTCTACTATCTCCAGATCATGTAGCCCCTGGTAGGTTACCCTGGGTCTGAACACTCTCCTCCTCCTCTGGTGCCTGAGGTGTTCGTGTGCATCATCCTCCACACCACCTTCAGTCTCTAACACATGCTGGTGGATCAAAGCTATAGCAGCTCCTAACATGTACATAATAAGAGTTTCCCATCTGTATATACCACTGGTACAGAGTGTATGGGAATACACAAATGTGTGTGAGGTGCTTTTCCATTTTATAGTATTGTGCTATGGATGCTGCTAATGTCATTGGGTGTGTATGAGCTATTCCAGCTACAGTGCTTTTTAATTATGGGTCTTGCAATGAGTACTGCAAGTGTGGGACCTTTACTGTGGAGATCTACTTGCCAGCCTTTATTAATCTTCTTCTTCTTCTTATTTTGGCTTTTCCCAGTTAGGGGGTCACCAGAGCAGATCACCATCTGCTTATGATTGGCAGTGGAGTTTTACAGTGTTGAGTTGCCAGCCCGGCTCCCAACCTTCCACAGAAGGCACACACTCACGTCTAGGGCCAATTTAATGTGTCCAATCCACCTACAGCATGTCTTTGGGATGTGGTAGGAAACCGGAGCACCCAGAAAAAACCCACATGACCACAGGGTGGACATGTAGACTCCATACAGAAGGAACCCCAGATGAGGATCGAACCAGAGAACCTCTTGCTGTGAGGTGGCAATGCTAACCGCTGCACCACCGTTGCTGCCTGCCTGCCTTGATTAATCTGTTGCCCTTTAATTCACTTTTTGACCTGGATCACCTCCCATTATCAGGCATGCATCCACCTGCCATCTTTCTTGTTTTGTACTTTCCCTACCCAGTCATGGCAAAATGTGCCTTGTAGCTGATATACTGCAAATCAGTTTTGTTCTACTTTGACACTTTATTGTTTTCTTTGCAGTACAGCCCCTCCCCTTTCCTGTTCTGCAGGTAGCTGCTTGCAGCCTTGCTAGCTGTTGTCAATGGCCCACTGTAGGCTTCTAGGTGCTAATTAGTCATTTGAACTCCAGTTTCACTGCTGCAGCATTTCCTTATTTCTTTCCTATATCCCTCCTGTTTCAGCTGCAGTGCGCACCGTGCATACCCATTTACTGGGTTTATGCACGTTTTCATCTCCGTTCGCATGCATACTTAGTTACCTTGTGTACTCTCAGCTAAGCATAGCTATGGCCAGTTTGACACACCCCTATCCTGCAGCTTTGCCTAGCTAGGGGCAAACCGGTTTAGCAATGCTCCAATGTGCTTACTGCAATGGCAGCACACCCCTCTCTTGATGCCATCTTTATCTCAAGGGCACACCTTGGTACTATAACGCTACACTGTGAGGTGCATCCTTACACCAGTGGGGAATCTGAGATTCACTATTACTCCACTCATTTGCATGGCATTGCCTACTAATTCCTAGCTACTGAGCATAACACTGTCACTACCCCTTAGCAACCCTTGCGCCATAAGTATGGTGTATCATGCCTGCCATTGACTATTATGGGGAAATTGTGATATGTGTTTCATTGCGGTTTTATTCTATATTTTTATATATTCCTTGCGATCCCCTTTGTGCACTGCTGCCCTGTGCTTCCACATCTCGATAGTGTGACTATATATATCAAATGTTAATTTTATATTTTGTACATTTTTTATGCCAATAGCTATATATTTAGCCATTGGTATATATTAACAATATAATACATGTGTTTGGTCGGCTGTCATGGCTCCGATTTTATGTTTGCAAAAATGTAAACCATTTTCTACGGTTTACATTTCTGCATGCTTACACTATGCCTGCACCACTTCCTGAATCACTACATACCTTCATTTGCATGCTACACTGCTGCACATGGGGTAATTAGCATACAAGGCTCGGGAGTTGTGCGGGCGTAGCGTACACAGGTAGTGCACATGGAAACAGCTCATACATGAATAGCTTGGTGGCCATATTTGATGTCAGAATGCCGACGCTATGCCTGCAACTGGTGAAAGCTTCATGAATCCTGGGGATAGTTATTTTTAACTGAGCAACTCTTCCAATTGTCTGCTCTGGTTCGGCTCTTAGTGGGACCTTGGATCAGTTCTGGTATGGCTCTATTTCAAAAATCAAGAAAAGAAAAAGTAGACCTTTCAGTTAAGGTTGGAGTAAACGTAGCAGTCAAATCCCAAACAGAAACAAGAGCTCCTCCCAAACACGCCTTTAAATGACTATACATAGAAGTAACTTTATCAAAACAGATGGTAAGCACTTTCACAGAGTAACCGCTGCTTCATCAGACCATGACAGAACACAAAGTCTAGGTACTATTTAAAATAAAAACTCAACCAATGACCGAAAGTTAAGCAATCATGCAATGACATTAATAAAAAACCCTCCCAATCAATAAAAGCAGCCTACCATTTGTTATAGACATAGCAATAAAAGCAATATACCTATCATCAAATATAAAGATCTGTTAAACTTATTCCAAACACAGTAATAAAAAATAAAGAAACATCAAGCACTATCTATATTACTTCAAACCTGACCATAAACATAGATAAATGCAGAAACAGAAAGAATATCAGGAACTTGCTTGAATGTACAGGGATAACAAAAAAAAAAAAAAAATTACTAAATGTCATGCATAAGCTCTGCACACTAAATAAAGGCAACATCACAGACATTTAGACCTATTGAATCTAGATTTGCAGTTGTATACATGCAGCAAAGAAAAAAAAAATGAATGTTCTAATGGAAAATATTCTAATGGAAAATTAAGGTAGAAACAAAAGCTGCATAAAAGTTCTTGTATAACAAATAAAAAGAGAATACTACACATCAGTTTGAAAAAGGAACAAAAAAAAAAAAAAAAAAAGACAATTTTTTGTATCAAAACCTATCAGTGTTACAATTGTCTTTTCTTTAAAACAGGTTTAAGGAAGATCCTCTCATTTAAACCTGGTTCAAAAATATGCTTTCAGCAGTAAAATCCATCTCTGTTCACATACTTCAGTTCTGTTCTTCTTATCAATTCCCTAGGATTGCAACTCATTAACTCTAATACAAAAAACTTGAAGTAATGACTAGTTCCTTTCACTTGGTTAAAGCACTGGTGTTTTTACATCTGTCTGTATCATTCAAGTGTTCCAAAATCCTATCCTTAAACAAACTATTAGTCTTCCCAATATAGAAGGCACTGCATGTGCAACAGGTAGCAAAATATACAAGGTCCTTGCTTTTACATTCAGCTAAACGTCTAAATTGATGGTGACATCAGAAATATTATATGTAAATGATGTACATGTAAAGGTATAATCACAAGCCTTACAATTATGGTATCTAATAATTGTCTTTTTAGGGACAAATTACTTCTAAAGTAGAACTTCGGTTCAGAGTCAATGACCTGTCTAACCTCAGGATCTGCTAGTAAAATAGGCCAATCCATCCGCAGCATGTTGCAAATTAGACCAACATCACCTGAGTATGTGAATGTAGGTCTATTGGTAACACAATGTTTTGAAGGTATAGAATTATCAGCTCTCCATGAAAAATAAGGTTTACCTTTAGTGCTTCTAAGGGGTAAAGTTGTAGTGGCACATTCTTCTACAATAGACTGACAATAACCCCTCTCCACAAAATGTAATTTTAATTGTACAGAGGCTAACTGCAGATCATCATCTTTATGTAACCTCATTACTCCTAAAAACTGGCCTTTCCAGATATTCAACGTAACATGACATGGATGCATACCACTTCTCATTAACAGTGTTCTTTTTACAGTGGTTTGTGTGCATACATGTTGAAATATCATGTAGATCTTGTCTGCAAACAGAGATATCTACAGGGGTGGCTAGTGCTATAGGACTGCAGGACTGCAGCCTCCCCAACTGTAAAATGAATATAATAAATTCCCCCCACTGTAGAACATAAAATAAAATTAAAAAAAAAATGTCACAAGTAGTCCCGGACTCTGCGCATGCGTGCTTAGTTCCTGACTGCTGTGTTAGGCAGACCAGAACTCCACGCATGCATGCGTGCTTCATTCCTGAACTTCAGACTGCTCTGTTAGGCAGTCCGGATAAGGAAGGCAGGAAACTCCACCCTTACAGCCCAGAGGTCTGTGTGGTGAAGACCGCACAGACCGGAAGGTCACCGGACTGCATTGCCCGCAGGCTGGAGGCTCCAGCCTATTCACGTCTCGCAGGGACCCAACAGCAGGAGGCTCCAGCCTACTCATGTCTCGCGGGAGACCCAACAGCATGCATGGGACATTATGTAGGACAGAAACAGGTGATCGGGCTGCAGGATCGCTACAGAGGACTTAGCTGAGTTGCTGCAGAGTACAGGATCACTATGGGCCATTATGAAGGGCAGAGACAGGTATGGTGTGTGTGTACGTGCCATTATGGAGGACAGAGACAGGTAGGGTGTTTATGGAGGAGTGTGTGTATAAAATGCCCCTGTTGCTACATGGTGGTGGGTATAGAATAAGGCTCGAACCCTGTACCTTGGGCTCAAGTGACAAGAGCCTGAATTCCCTACCCATCAACATTTCTAAAACATTCACAGATTTTTTGCCTCATATTTGTTCTGTTCTGTTCCTCATAAAATCTGTGGTTTCTGTGTTTTTATTACTTAACACAGCCAAGGGAACAGTGGTAGTATTGTTGTCTGGTTTGATTCTTGGCTGGGGTGCCTTCTGTGTGGAGTCTGCATGTCTTCCCTGTGTTTGTGTGGGTTTGCTCTGGTGTCCTCAATGGATATTTGTCCCTGTGTTTTGGACTGTATTCCCCCATTATTGGCTTTGTCCAGGTTCTTTGTGTCAAGGTTGAGAGCTATGGTGATAACTGAACTCACTGAATATGTTTGGGGGCTGTATTCCCCCATTATTGGCTTTGTTCAGTTGTTTTGTGCTACGATGTTGACAGCTATGGTGAAAACTGAATTCACTAAATGGGAGCCATTTAAGTTTCAGTCTTTCTTTCTTTCATACAATAGATGATTTGGCATAGTGGTATGTTGCTCTGACTGTTTTGCACAGGGTCCTGGGTTCAATACTTGACAGTGAAATGTATGGTCGTAACACAGCATTTTATTCTAGCAACTTTCCAACATTATACAAGCAATGTTTAAAATGTGTCCCTGTTTTTTGGGCTTTTCTCCCTCAACAAATAAATGTTGGCTTTTTCTAGATTTCTTGTGCTGCAAAGTTGAGAGATACAGCTGAGTGTCAAGTAGATTTTACAAGGAGCTGAGAGCTGCAGGGGAAAAAAAGTTTAGTGCTGCTTATGCTAAGCTTGCTTATGTTGTTAATAGCACAACAGGTAGTGTACTTGCTTTCAATGCAGAAGGCTGTGGGTTGTATTCCCGCAGTAGGTAGATGCATTGCTGCTACTGTACTCTGTTGTAAAGGGGATGGATGCTGCAGTCCTCTTTGGCGAAGATACCTAGAAAGTATGAACCTGTTATCAGTTTGCCATCCATTCCCTATTGCGATATTACTAGCTTATCATTTCTTTAATGCAAAATAGGAAATTTATTCCTCAAGGGCAACAGGCACTTTATTTGCAGATGAAACAATGACATATAACGTTGTTTGCTAGTAGCAACCTCTTCATTAGTTAACAGATTTCTTTAATGTGGAATTATTTAGATGACTTTTACTTCTTCAGAGATCATGCATATTTACTGATACTGGCGGATTGTAGAAGTTTGAGTAGACGTTTATGATGGAAATGTTCTGAATTGGGCAGTTTTGTCATTATTGGTGCATGCATTTTTTTTCATTGTTTACTGGAAAAATGATCAAAACAATAAATTTAAAATGCCCTCTAGAAACTGTACTGTATTGTACAAGAAATATAATTTAATACAGTCAGGAAGGTGTATCAAAGAGCATGTGTGTGTTTCGTGTTCAAGGGGCCTATAATTTGAAAACAGCCCAAAATTAATTTTTATCTGCCACTGGCAAAATGTATTTTCTTTGACTGTGGGTTTCAATGAATGTGAGTTTCAAGGGCAGAGAAGTTTTAATGCTAAGTCTATTTTCATTGTGAGACTGCATTGCTTTATTTAGCAGATAGCTATTAGGGTTTATGCTGTAAAATATAAAATAAAACTTTTAAATGAAATCCATATCATTGCAGAAGTAAAGCAATATGCACATTACAGAGTTTATGGCAAATGGGGTGAAATAACCAAGGAATGGGACATTGGAATGGCTGCAGGGGGGACGTTCCATTCAACCATGATTTTGTGAGGGGGGAAGGGCAGCAAACTCAGACAGCCCCGGCTGAACTATACCTCTCAACTGTCCAGAATTTTGCAGAATGAATAGATTTTTGCTTCTTATTTTTGGTTTGTTCCTCATAAAATTTGTGGTTTTCTGCCAAATCATTTAGGCATGAAGTCAATAAATAATGACAGACATTGAGTTTCAGATGTCATAACCTTCAGAAAAAATGTATGCTAAAGCAAGACCTGTTATTCTATCAACTGTCTTACGTTTATACAAGAACAATGTGTATTACTGTTTGTATGTTCCCCCAATATATTTGGCCTTGTCCAGATTTCCTGCATTAAGAGGTTGAGAGGTAGGTGCAAATAAATTGCTTTATAAAATTAGGAATATCCAAACCTCTCAACTGTCCCCAATTTTGGCTCAAAATGTTGCTCTCCCCCTAATAATTCCTGTGCAAAATGGCAATTTTGGAAGAAAACATTGAGGGTTTACAATTATAAATAACTGTTATGATCAGAGTTATAGATTACTTTTATTTCAGAAATGCATGTAGATGCTCTTATTTTGTCAGCTGCTCAAGTTAACAGTACTAATTTTAAAAAGCTGTCCCTTTATTGACAGGTTCCCAGCTGTATTGTGTGGCAATTTTATATTTTTGCATAACATTTTTGGGCGGTTTTTCATAAAATTGTGGTTTTCTGGCAAATTAGTAGCAAATCATTAAAGATCGAAGTTAGAACATAATGGCAGACATTTAAGTTTCAAATTTCATACCCTTCAAAAATTCATACTAATGCAAGACCTACTACTATTCTATTATCTTTCTAAGTTTATAAGAGCAATATTTAAACATTTTTTTTATTTTTGAGCCTGTGTCCCACTTCTATGTATGGCTCTGTCCAGATTCTTGCTCTGATGTTGAGAGGTATGATTGTCATAGCCATCACCGTCAGCCAGAGACATTTCAAACTGTGACCTACTTGCTGCACCCCACTCCCCATTGTAGTGGCTCTGGATGTGTCCAAGCAAGGCAAGGAGCAGTTATGCAGTGTAAGTGTGTAGTGTATTCCCCCATCCAAGGTAGACCACAAGTATGACCATGGCTTTTCATCTGTCCTTGATTTTGCAGAATGTTGTGGTTTTCTGTCATATTTTTATACTGTTGATTTATGCTTCTTATTATTCAGAAAATACTTGCTGTTGTAGTGCCCTATTGCTCTGTACTAAAACAACAATGCTTTAATGACCATCAGGTAAGCTTGTTGGAGATTGTAAGATGCAAGTAAGCTTTAATAAGCAAACTGTTAAAGAATTACCAACATTGAAAGCCATTTCATTGTTGCCATGCAGAGAATATTTACATAACTAGACAAAGTATAAGCCTTAGGTATTGATATGCATATGACAGTATTTGTAATAAAGGACAGAATTACAGTATTTTCAGAAGCTCATTGCATCTGTTGGAGACTTGCAGTTATCTTTGCAGGCTTTACCCGTAAACTAAACAGAATGCCAATCTATCATGTGTGGTCCATAACTTGTGCAGTAATCCCTTAAGCAATTTATCTTGAGCTTGTTTCTTGTTCGCTGTTCATTTTTTACACTGATCATGTGTTCCCCATGAAACAAGTAGATAATTGTTGTTAGGCAGCAGATCTTTTTGGATAAGAAACATTTTTACAAGTGGGGGTATCACAGAGATTGCTACTTTCAGCATGTTACTTGGTAATTTTATAAAGCTGAATATAAATTATAATTAGAACTGCAGTGCAAGGCAAAGTGGTTTGAGTTGAGTGCTGCTTGTTTTTTTTTTTTATACTTGATTTTGACTGGCATTCCAGTAATGTATTTAAAAAGCAATTTATTTTTTCATGCCTCACAACCTTTGTGTTTCCATCTAGATATTATGTAAGTTATCATGTAGCCAATGCACTGAAATATTTTTTCTTCTACACTTCATTTTGTCTTGATTGGACTCTTGTAATGATGGTTTGGCACTCAGGGCAGCATATTTAATTAAAGTTCCAGTTGTTGTGGTTTTGAGCATAGCTCCACCCCTTTCTAGTTGGTCACACCCCTTCCCATTGGCCCCACCCATTCAGCTGTCTCCTGCAGCTCCCCCCCCTTTAATTTGAAGTCACCAGCCACCACTGGATATCTTAGAACTCCAAAGATTCTCTAGAAACCTTACAGCTAAACCTGAAAAAAATCTGTTGTGTTGTGTCGCAAGTCACTAAATGCCTTATCTTTCCACACAATAAATATGTATATGTATATATATATATATATATATATATATATATATATATATATATATATATATATATATATATATATATATATATATATATATACAGTGGCGGCTGGTGACTTCAAATCAAAGGGGGGCTGCAGGAGACAGCTGAGTGGGTGGGGTCAAGGGGAAGGGGTGTGGCCAACTAGAAAGGGGAGGAGCTATGCTCAAAACCAGTAAAACTAACTTTAATTAAATACGCTGCCCTGGGTGCCAAACCATCATTATGAGAGTCCAATTAAGACAAAATAAGTGTAGAAGAATAAAAATATTTCAATGCATTGGCTGCATGACAGCTTATTTAATATCTAGATGGAAACAAAAGGTTGTGAGGCATGAAAAAATAAATTACTTTTTAAATACATTACTGGAATGCCAGTCAAAATCAAGTATAAGAAAAACAAGCAGCACTCAACTCAAACCACTTCTCCTGGCACTGCAGTTCTAATTATAATTTATATTCAGATTTATTAAAGTACCAAGTAACATGCTGAAAGTAGCAATCTCTGATGCCCCACTTGTAAAAATGTTTATCCAAAAAGACCTGCTGCCTGACAACTATCTACTTGTTTCGTGGGGAAACATGATCAAAGTAAAAATGAAAAGCAAACAAGAAACAAGCTCAAGATACATTGCTTAAAGGATTACTGTACAGGTTATGGACCACACATGATTGGCATTCTGTTTAGTTTACGGATAAAGCCTGTAGAGATGACTGGAAGTCTCCAACAAGTGTGAGCTTTTTAAAATAATGTAATCCTGTCCTTCAATACCAAAGGCTTATACATTATCTAGTTAAGTATTCTCTGCATGGCAACAACAGAAAGGCTTTCAATGTTGGCAATTCTTTAACAGTATGCATAATGCATATTAAAGCTTACTTGCATCTTATGATCTCAGACAAGCTTACCTTATGGTCATTAAAGCATTGCTACTTAAACACAGAGCAACAGGCACTTTGAGTAATAAGCATAAATCTGAGTAATAAGCATAAATCAACAGTACAAAAGTATGACAGAAACCAGACCATTCTGCAAAATCAAGGACAGATGAAAAGCCACTGTAGTACTTGTGTCTACCTTGGATGGGGGGGACACACTGCACATTTAGACTGCACAACTACTCCTTGCCTGGCTTGGACACATCCAGAGTCACTACATGGGGGGGGGGGGTGCAACAAGTATGTCACAATTTGAAATGTCTCTGGTTGACTGATGGCCCTGACATTTGTCATACCTCTCAACCTCAGAGCAAGAAATCTGGACAAAGCCATACACAGAAGTGGGACAAAGGCCTAAAAATAAGGACAATTTTTAAATATTGCTCTAATAAACTTAGGAAGATAATAGAATAGGTCTTCAATTAGTATGAATTTTCTGAAGGGTACAGAATCTGAAACTCAAATGTCTGTCATGATTTTCTAACTTCGGTCTTTAATGATTTGTCACTAATTTGCCAAAACACACAATTTTATGAAAAATGGACCAAACATGTGATGCAAAAATATGAAATAGCCACACAATATAGCTGGGAACCTGTCAAAGAAGGGACACTTGAATATTAGTACTGCTAACAAAATAAAAGAATCTACATGCATTTTGAGTAATCTATAACTTTGATTATTATAATTATTTCTTAATTGTAAACCCCACATGTTTTCTTCCAAAATTGCTATTTTGCGTAGGGATTATTAGGGGGAAGAGCAACATTTTGAGCCAAAATCGAGGACAGTTGAGGTTGGCTATGCCTAATTCTTTAAAGCAATTTGCACCTGTTAATGCAGTAAATCTGAACAAGGCCAAATATATTGGAGGAACATATAAACAGTACTAAAAACTGCTCTTGTATTAATTGAGACAGTTGATAGAACAGTTCTTACTTTAGCATGCATTTTTCTGAAGGTTATGAAGTCTGAAACTCAGTGTATCATTTAGTGACTTAATTCCTAAATGATTTGCCAGAAAACTATAAATTTTATTAAGAACAAACCAAAAATAAGAAGCAAAAATCTATTCATTCTTTGAAAATCTGGACAGTTGGGAGGTATAGTTCAGCTGGTCCTGTCTCAGTTTGCTGCCCTTCCCCCCTGACAAAATAATGGTTGAATGGAGCCTATGCAGCCATTCCAATGATCCATTACTTGGTTATTTCACTCCATTTACCATAAACACTAATGTGCATACTGCTTTACTTCTATGATGAGTTAGACTTCATTTGAATGTTTTATTTTGTATTTTACAGCACAAACATTAAGACATCTGCTAAACAAAGCAATGCAGTTTCACAATGAAAAACAGACTTAGCATTAAAACTTCTCTGCCCTTGAAACTCACATTCATTGAAACAGCATTGAAACCCACATTCAAAGAAAATACATTTTGCCAGTGGCAGATAAAGATTAATTTTGGGCTGTTTTCAAATCATAGGCCCCTTGCATATGAAACATACATGTGCTCTTTGATACACCTTCCTCATTGTACTAAATTTATATTCCTTGTACAATACAGTACAGTTGTTAGAGTGCGTTTTAAATTTGTTTTGGGCATTTTTCCAGTAAGCAATGAAACAAAACGCATGCACACATAATGACAAAACTGCCCAGTTTAGAACATTTCCATCATAAAAGTCTACTCAGACTTCCACAGTCCACCAATATTAGTAAATATGCACAATTCTACAGTCCACCATTATCAGTAAATATGCACAATTGTACAGTCCACCATTATCAGTAAATATGCACAATTCTACAGTTCATTATCAGTAAATATGCACAATCTCTGATGAAGTAAAAGTCATCTAAATAATTCCACATTAAAGAAATCTGTAACTAACGAAGAGGTTGCTGCTAGCAAACACCTTTATATTTCATGATTTCATCAAAAAATAGTGTCTGTTGCCCCTCAGGAATAAATTGCCTATATTACATTAAAAAATGATAAGCTAGTAATATTGCAAGAGGAAATGGATGGCAAACTGATAACAGACTCATAGTTAATATCTTCACCAAGGAGAACACTCAGTACGGCAGCATCCACCCCTTGTGGGAGTAGAACCCACAGCCTTCTGCATCAATAGCAAGTACACAACCTGTTGTGCTATTAACAAGGCAAACCAACTTCACTTAAGCACAATAAACTTATGTTCCCCTGCAGCTCTCAGCTCCTTGTACAATCTACTCAATACTCAACTGCATCTCAACTTCACAGCACAAGAAAACTGGAAAAAGCCAAAATTTATTGGGGGGAGGGTCAAATGCCCAAAAACCAGGGACACATTAAACATTGCTTGTATAATCTTGGAAAGTTGCTAGAATAAAATGCTGTGTTACCACCATACATTTTACTGCCAAGGTCCCTGTGCAAAACAGTCAGAGCAACATACCACTACACCAAATGAGCTGCTTTGTAAAAGAGAGGAAGACTGAAACTTAAATAGCTATTATTTAGTAAATTCAGTTCTCACCATAGCTGTCAACCTCTTAGTACAAAACACCTGGACAAACCCAGTAATGAGGGAATACAGCCCTCAAACATATTCAGTGAATTCAGTTATTGCCATAGCTGTCAACCTTAGCACAAAAAACCTGGACAAAGCCAATAATAGGGGAATACAGTCCCAAAAATAGGGACAAATTTTAAATATTCATCTTATAAACTTAGAAAAATGCTAGAATAAAAAGGTTGTAGGTTGTGTTACTATGTATTTTCTGAAGAACATGAAGACTGAAATTCAAATGCCTGTCAGTTTTACTTCTGACAGAACAAAAACAATTTTCAGCAGAGGCCCAAGATGAAATACTGCAGACACGTCTTTGTAAAATGGCAGGGTACCAGAGCAAATACACACAAACACAGGGAGGAGATGCAGACTCCACACAGAAAGCACCCCAGCCAAGAATCAAACCAGAAAAACCTATAGCTGTGAGGCAACAATACTACCACTGCACCATCAAATATGTAAGGAATTAAAACATTCAGAAACCTGAAGTCTGAAATTCAAATGCCTGTCAATTTTATTTAACATTTGTTAATCAGGACAGTCGGACTTGGAACAAAAAAACAATTTTCAGCAGAGGCCCAGGAAGAAATAATGCAGACATGTCTTTGTAACATGGGAAGACACAAAAGCAAACCCACACAAACACAGGGAGACGATACAGACCCCACAAAGAAGACAACCCAGCCAAGAATCAAACCTGAGAACCTGCAGCTGTGAGGCAACAATGCTACCACTGAATCATCAAATATCAAGCATTGCAACATTTACAAACCACAGATATTAAGAGGAACAGATCAGATCAAATATGTGGCAAAAATCTGCAATCTTTTTACAAATGGTGGTGGGTAGGGAATTCAGGTCTTTAACACCTGCATACAAGGTACAGGGTTCAAGCCTGAGGTATTCCCTAACACACACTCACACACACACACACACACACACACACACACACACACACACACACACACACACACACACACACACCTGTAGTAGCAAACCACAAAAATAAATATACTGCCCTGGGTGCCAAACCATCATTATGAGAGTCCAATCAAGACAAAATGCAGTGTAGAAGAATAAAAATATTTCAGTGCATTGGCTGCATGACAGCTTAATATCTAGGTGGAAACAAAAAAGGTTGTGAGGCATGAACAAATAAATTACTTTTTTTTTTTTAAATACATTAATGGAATGCCAGTCAAAATCAAGTATAAGAAAAACAAGCAGCACTCAACTCAAACCACTTCTTGCACTGCAGTTCTAATTATAATTTATATTTAGCTTTATTAAAAGTACCAAGTAACATGCTGAAAGTAGAAATCTCTGATGCCACCACTTGTAAAAATGTTCTTTATCCAAAAAAAGACCTTCTGCCTGACATCTACTTGTTTCATGGTGAAAACATGATCAAAGTAAAAAATGAAAAGCAAACAAGAAATAAGCTCAAGATACATTGCTTAAAAGGATCACTGTACAGGTTATGGACCACACTATTGGCATTCTGTTTACGGGTAAAGCCTGCAGAGATGACTGGAAGTCTCCAAGTGTAATGAGACTCTTAAAATAATGTAATGTAATCCTGTCTTTTATTACAAATACTGGCATATGCATTTCAACACTCAAGGCTTATACATTATCTAGTTAAGTATTCTCTACATGGCAACAGAAAGGCTTTCAATGTTGGCAATTCTTTAACAGTATGCTTATTAAAGCTTACTTGCATCTTGCAATCTCAGCCAAGCTTTCCTGATTGTCATTAAAGTATTGCTACTTAAACACAGAGCAACAGGCACTTTGAGTAATAAGCATAAATCAACAGTACAAAAATATGACAGAAACCAGACCATTCTGTAAAAATCAAGGACAGATGAAAAGCCACTGTAGTACTTGTGTCTACCTTGGATGGGTGGGATTCTCTGCACATTTACACTGCATAACTACTCCTTGCCTTGCTTCGACACATCCAGAGTCACTACATGGGGGCGTGGGGTGCAACAAGTATGTCACAGTTTGAAATGTCTCTGGCTGACTTGTGATGGCCCTGACACATTTGTCATGACAGCACATAAGTTTCAGACTGGTGATGTTTGTATGGCAGTACAATAGGTTCAAGGCAAATAAATAATTCTAGATGAAACACCCGTCCACCACAGGATATACATGCACACTCATTCATTCCTGGGATAAATATCGACTACAGACAATTTAGAAAACTACCAGTTTACCTAGTAAAACATATCTGGGATATAGGAGTGAGCCAAACACCTGATAAAAATTATCTTGAAGCACAGAGGATGACATACAGTCCCAACACAGAAGACACTCTAGCTGGGAGCCAAACCAGAGAACTGCTCAGCTCAAGTAATGTAAATTGAAAAATTCCACATGAACCAATCAAAACAGTGGCTTCTTGGAAATATTATGAGTTACTCAAGGAAATAACCTAATTTGTCAAAACTGCAATAATACTGTAAAAGATAAAAACACATTGTCTCTACCAGATTAATATATGTGTACTATAAAATCCACAGAAAAGAACATCACAATCACTACTGTTACCTAAACCAGTCAATGAAACACTATTAACTGGTAACTGTAAAATATCCTTACTGGCAAAATGTTTGCAACATAAAAAAAAAATCACAGAATTAACAGCTAGACAAACTATCCAAGCATCACATAAACACTACTATGCAACTCTAATCAAACTTATTGGATACCACTATCAAACAAAATTACATTTACACAACTCTCCTATACTCACAGACTACTTTAACCTTCCATGCCTGGTACTTTCCTATCTGTTAACATGATATTTACTGCAAACCAGCAACCATCCTGTCATTTTGGTTTTAGTTTTGTTGTGTTCACTGTGCCACTGCTAGTAGAAACTGTTGTTTTTCCAGTGCCATTACACTTAGGATAAATATTTTAGTCTAATAATTGAATCTGGAAGAAGTAGAAGTTACATATAAAAACAGTTAACATACTTACATCCGTACCCGTCCCTTCACTCTGTACTTTCTTCTTCTTTCTTCTTCTTTCTTCTGCTCTTCCAATATGCACAGGTGCTGTCCAAACGATAATCCACCCAGGCACCCAAAAAAAACGATTCCAAAATCCAAATAGGAATGAAAAAAAAAATAAAATACAATGATGATCTGATCACAAAAAGAAAGCTTCCTAAACTAAACTGAACTGACTGATTCTCGCTCTCTTCCCAGCATATAAAGCCCGGGAAGAGAGCGACAACCAATCAGCAGCATTTAGGCTTTAGCCCAGCAGGCACGTCATGACTGACGTGCCTGCGGACATCGCAGTCTGAGCCCCTTCCAAGTCTATGTGGTTTGGAACCGCTGCCGCATTGACTTCTGGGCATCACAATGATGCCTTAATTGCTCCTCCGGGCTGCAATGAAAACAAAAAAAAAAAAAAAAAAGCTGTTTACTACCACGGTTAAGGTGCGCAATGCGAATGCACGTACTTTCGAGTCGCGGACTCGAAATTTAAAGTAAAACAAAAAAAATATATATTTTTTTACATCAAATTAAAAGATATAACAAGACCAAAAACAACTGAGGGGGCTGCAGTCCAATGCCACGAGCCGCCCCTGTATAGATATATATATATATATATATATATATATATATACATACATACATATAAAAAACATAAAAGTGGGCACAGCCTCTCATATCACATGTGATAGACTGGAACAAGTTCTGTAATAAAGCTTTCATACTTGGCTCCAAGGTATATGAGCCCCACTAATGCAAGCACAGCCTTTCATTTTGCATGTGTTACAAAACAGACTAATAAAGTCTGGTGACATCCCCTCGTAAAAGCAGACATTTTCAATGATCAAAGTGTAAACCACTCTATTAGATGGACCTGATGAAGCTCAGATGAAAGTGTTTTCTTAAATGTAGTTCTGTAGTTGTAGCTTATAGTGTGTTGTCATGTTTTGTTTGGTAGAAATTAAAAATAAAAAAATAAAACCTTCTAACTAAGAATAAGGTTCCACAAGCTATTGAGCTGGTAAACCCTCTGTGTCTTTCAGGAATATTCAAATAAGGAATTAAACTCTAAGCTTTGGGATTGGCTCCTTGTCTTTCCATCTCCCAGATTTTTCTTCATTCTGCTCCCATGGACCCTCCCACCATTGCCTATAACTGCTTTTAAATAACTGACCAATTGGATGAAATGTATTAGAACAAGAACATTTGTCCATTTACCCATTTAACTGAATAAACTACTGGAAACTTCAACAAAGTGCCTTTATTCCTCCCATAGGGAGGGTATCAGAGAGAGAGACAGAGAGAGAGTCTCCTACATCTGCTAGCTAAATTGATTTTATCTGGACTAATCCTTTAAACTCTGTTTCCTGCTAGTCCTGTCACTCTCTGGGTCACATGTGGGATACCAGAATTCACTCAAGCCCTATATATATGAGTCCACTTCTTTAACTTTAAATATTGAAATCTCGAATTTCAGCATTTTGAGTAGAGAATGTCGAAAGTGCTGTTTTTCAAAACTGCACTATTTCGAATCTTGGTTTACTGATGCTTTGATGGGTTTATGTTAGTCAGTTATTTAGTGTGTGCTGTCACTTTAAGGGTTGTGTGGTATGGCAGGTGATGTTCATGTCTGTATGGAGTTTCAGGTAGGTATTTAGATTTTAAAGGTTTTAGTGTTAATGTGTTAATATGTAGTTTTTGTGGGAAGTTATAGAAGTTGGTTGGGGTAAGTGGGCTATAGTGTATGTACATGAGTGCTGAATGTGATGAGTTTTGTACATGTGTAGTGTGTGTTTGTGTGTGTTATTAGTGACTTTACATGTGACTGTCTGCAGTGGGAATGTAGAGTAAGTGAGGGAAGGTGTGTGTTCCATTTTTTTCAGGTTAGTGTGACCTTGGAGTTGGTATATATAAGTAGCGAGGGTGTGGGGGTGTATGGACATATTCTCCACATATGTGTATCAAATCTTGCTTTAAAGGATTCCACGATGGTTGCATATCGAGTAACAGCTTAATTCTGGCTCTTTGAGTCTGAAAACAGAAACTTAGCAAAGAAGGCCAGTGGACCCAGATTTCTGAATAAATTTCAGTAACTGGCTAGTTAGTGCACTGCCTGGATACCAGGAAAAAAGAAATATAAAGGATCTGGAAGGAAAGCAGTGCAAAAGATGAGAAAGAATCACAGACTGAGAGGAGTACTGCAGCGGTTCAGCAAGAAGCATTACAAGTTCCAGATATGACTTCCAATAACATAGAGGTGAGTATAAAGCAGCTGCACACAGACCTCATTAAATAAAACACTGAAGAAGTATATGAACACAAACAATAAAAAGCTGAAAAAATGGAAGAAGCTTTAAATATATATTCAGATAAGATGACATAACTGCAAAACTCAGAGGCTGAAGTGAAGAAAAGGCTGGCTGAATATGAATGCAGAAGAAGAGATGTTTCAAAAAAATATATAATTAGAGGACAGAGCAAGTAGGGAAAACCTGAGATTTTATGCTGTACCAGGGAAGTTGGAAGGAACAGACTGTGTTTATTTAATGAAAGCACAAATAAGCAACTGAATTGGTATTCTACAACAGGAACTGTGAATTAAAAGGGCGCATCATGTGTTGGTTCCAAATCTGGTTACTAAAAACAACCAAGACATTTAATAGTAAAAATTCAGTCTTGTGACAGAAGGAGATGATTTTGACAAAACTGTAGCAGAAAGATAAAGTTCCAAGGATGGGAGATAGTAGAGTGTTTGTGGAGAATGATTACTCGGTGTATACCAGGCACAAGAGGAGTAAATATATTTCATTATTTAGGGAATGTCAAAAAGCAGGCATGAGATTCAAACTGCTGTACCCAGCCATCTTCAAAGTGTTTTTCCTTGGAGGAACAAAAATGTTTTTTGATGAAGTACATGCCAAGAAGGAAATACAAAAGTTTGTCCAACAAAGGGCAAATTGTAACAGAATAAAAGTCCCTTTTACCACTATTATAACCATTTCCTTAAACAAACACACATTTTAATATTTGAAGTCTGAAAAGACATCTTGAGTTGGACATTACCCTTTGGGGATTTTGTGTTTTTGAAAGCCCTAGTACACTCTTTGATAATGAGAATGAGGAAGATTGGGCTTTTAAAAATTGATGGGTTGCAGCAGCTCATAGATGTTCCCTTGAATGGGTTAAAAGCTCGATTGACTGAGACTTGGTTAAACAGTGCCATATTAGAGAGGAGGTGCAATCTGTGTGTTCAGAGCTCATTTCACAATTACCTGCCTCTTGGTTTGATGCCCTGTTACATTAAATTAATGATAAACTTAAGTTGTATGAGCAGGACTTAATAGACAAAAAGAAGGAGAAGTTAAGGAGATGGGATTATAATAATAGCAAGGCTTTTCTGTGGAAGGTTAAGACACATGCTCAGACTACAATTGGAAGTCATAAAAAACATAGACTGTTTCCTTTGCTTTGTCAGAAGGTGCTGATACCATTTCAGACTGTGAGAGTGACGGGGGAGCATATCCTCCGTTACTGCCTGCCCAAGATCCAGCTGCTGGATAGATTTCAGGCAACAAGTAGCTGAACAAATGGGCCTTCAAACAAGAGGAAAAGGAGTAGCTATGGACAGGGACAATATAATAGGGATGGACAGTCTAAACAACACCATAAGAAAGGTAGAGGGCAATGACTGTGGACAATATGATAATATTTTTGATACAGACTGTTACTCTTTGGTTATTAATATTTCTGGGTGTACTCTGTCAGACTCCTTGTAGTCAGTGTTAAATTTAGGTTTGAAATTTGAAATTATCCCAGCTTGCATAATTTAAAATGTGAAGTTTTTCAATTAATACACAAATTGCATCTTGTGTGTTATTTTTCTCAATCAGAACAAGAATGTAGGAAAGTTTTGAGTACTAGTTCAGATGATAGTTTCCACCGTTATGTTTCTGATGTTAATGAGTGGAATAATGTCCAAACTAATGATTATTGCCTTTTGGATACTGCTAGTATAAATTATAAGAGTTCCTTTTCACTCCCATTTGAGAATGAAACTATCCTGCAATTTTCAACTCTTTTGAATTTTTCTGTTGAGTGATTAGTTCATCATTTTTCAAAATCAAAATGTGATATTAAATATAATCTCTCAAGGGAACAATGGCAAGCTTTAAAAATCTAAGTGAAGCTAGTGAATTGGAGATCAAGCCCTTGGGTAATGGCAATACAATTGTGATGATGAATTTTAAATGATATATGGAAATGTGTTATACGCATTTAAATGATTTATCAGTTTATGAGAGGTATGAAATAACTGCCTTTGAGGAAGTTCTTGATAAATGTCAATTATTTTTCAGAAGGGCTATAAACTTTATTTTAATCGAAATGATATAGGTAGGAAATTTGCTGGGCAGGGATGTGATTAATTGACATTTCACTGCTAGTCTAAGGTCGATAATGGTTAAGATCATTTAAAGGGGAGACTTATTGTAACTGCTTGTAGATATTTTCTTCACAATACTGGTGTGTTTTTACATGAATATTTGTTACCTTTTGTTAAACAAACCCCTTCTTATATTAGAGATACCCAGGACTTTATTGATAAAATTTCAGATTTGAAATGGGAGCATGATATGTATTGGATGGCCTTAGATGTATAGAGTTTATATACTAATATACAATATCATTATGGTATTCAGTCTTTACATATTTCCTGGGTAATAGCCCATTCTCTTGTTTTATTTGGAAAATATTTTTTTTTTGTTTTTAATAATGAATTGTTTCACTAGATTCAGAGTATGGCCATGGGGGCAAAGTTTGCCTGTATGTATGCTACCTTGACTATGTCCCTTTTTGAAACTAAATATGTTTCAACAGGACGTTTTATAGGGCATGTGGTGAAATATTTTCATTATATAGATGATTTCATTTTTGTTTGTAAAGGGAGTCTGGGTAAAGTGGATGAATTTATAACATTTTTGCATATTAACAGGTTCCAATTTAAATTTGATGGATTACACTTAGATAGTGAAGTTAGTTTTTTGGATTTACACTTGAGGATTAGATGATGGCTCTGTGATTACTTCAGTTTGTAGAAAAATTGGAGGAGGAAATAAGTTGTTACATGGCAATAATTGTTATCCCCCACTTAATTGCCTCCCTGCCATATGGTGAGTTTCTTCGTCCAAGTAAACTTTGTAATAATGATATGGACTTTGATAAGGAACTGCAATACACATTTAATGTTTATTCACAGAGGGTATGATAGGAATGATGTTATGAACTCATTGGATAGAAAATTAATAAAATAAATAACGGTAGTGATATAGTTTATAAAAGGTATTTTAAGGCACTGGTTAGGAGATTTCAGGATATTAGTGAACACAATAGTGGTAAAAGGGACATTTATTTTGTTACAATGTTTAATGTACTTAACAGTAGAATTATAAAACTTTTGTACTATTTTTGGCTGATGCTGCTTAAAGATGGTGAGTTGGCCAAAATTATTTGGAAGAAAGCTTTGATTTCATATAAGAAGGGGCGTAGTATAGCTGACATGGTGGTCCACAGTAAATTTAGACCACCAGATGCTAAAGTTAGTAAGTTAGCCCCTCCTAGGAAAGAGACTTTTCCATGTGGGGATTGTTCCATTTTTGCTCATGTTATAAATACTTTTTTTTTAATTAATGGAGTTAGCTTTAGCCCTAATCAGAGTTTTTCATGTAACACTGCTGGTATTATTTACAGTCTAATGTGCCCATGTGAGAAACTATGTGGGGGAAAGTCAAAGAATGTTCAAGGTGAGATTTCAGGACTACATTAGGGATATAAAAATAGATGTTGGGACATTCCTTTGACAGTTTATTTTAGAAATTATCATTGCAGTGAATTTAGACTTCTTAAAGGTTGTGTTTTAGAATTAGAACAAATTAATGAATGTATGGAGTAATTGGTTTCTGTGAAAGATAAATTATTATATGAAGAAGCTGTGTTTATTTTAAAATATGATACACAGGCCCCAAATGGGTTAAACACAGACTTTAATTGGTTGACTGGTTGACTGTTTTTCAATGTGTTAATTGTTTTATTGGTTAAACTCTATATTATACTTTTTTGATTTCATGTGCACTTCTTGAAGGCATTTGCTGAGGTACTAGATGTGAATAAAGTTTCTGTGTATCTGTGGTTTGTGCTTTATCATTTTGTTGCTATGGTTTTGTCGTGACTCTAAAGCATATGTCCTACATTATATTGGAGAACTACTTTGGAGAAGGAAGGAGAAAGAAGAAAGTTAATTGTAAGTAAAACAAATTTCTTTTTTTCTCTTAACGGTAATGTTTAAATGGTCGGCCATGGTGGTGCAGTGGTTAGCATTGCCGCCTCACAGCAAGAGGTTCTCTGGTTCAATTCTCGGCTGGGGTGCCTTCTGTGCAGAGTCTGCATGCCCTCCCTGTGGTCACATGGGTTTCCTCCGGGTTCTCCGGTTTCCTCCCACATCCTAAAGACATGCTGTAGGTGGATTGGACACTCTAAATTAGCTCTAGGTGTGTGTGTGTGTGTGTGTGTGTGTGTGTGTGTGTGTGTGTGTGTGTGTGTGTGTGTGTGTGTGTGCCTTCTGTGGAAAGTTGGGTGCCGGGCTGGCAACTTGACACTGTAAAACTCCACTGCCAATCATGAGCAGACAGGTGATCCGCTGTGGCGACCCCTAACTGGGAAAAAGCCGAAAGAAGAAGAATGGTAATGTTTAAATGTTACATGATTTTCTTAACAAGCTACAGAATAAAGCCTTTTTCATTTATTTTTTTTTAATGTAATGGGAATATTAATATAAACAGGTGCTTTTGTTTTTTTTTTTACTTTTTCTACCTTCTTCTCTCCTTTTTTCCCTGTTCAGTTTTAAGAAATGTAGGCACTGCAATGTAAGAAAAAAAGGGAGAAAGGAAGGGTCTGGTTGAGAGAGCATGTCAAAAGAAAAATTAGTGTGCTTTTTCTCATGCTTGCATAAGGAAATGATTGGGTTAACCCTGGGATTTATCCAGCAACAAGTATATTACAAAACACATAAATGGAAATGAATATTGAATATTATAAGGTGTTTTTCTGCTAAATAAGGTATCATTAGCAGTTTGTATCTGGTTGCATGTCACTAGAATGCAATATGATAAAGAGAAATAGCTTGGGGGAAAATGTTTACTGAAATCATACAGGTGTTTTCTTACCTGGGAGAGCTATAAAGATAAGACAAAAATCAGATAGCATTTACTAAAATCAAAGGCTGTATCATGCGTCTTAGCATGAATGACCTTTCTTTTGGGGTGTCTCTTGCCTGTGGGTATGGCTATCATTTTAGAATGTTTGTTCTTATTATGTGCATAGTTTTGTGTGCCATTATTAAGTTATTAGATTTTAGGGGGTATTGGGCATGTGTGTGTATTTTTGTTTGAGGGTTTTCAATAAAACAAAAAATTATGCAAGATGTGACATAGGCTCAAATAGAGATGACAAGAAACAATTGCATACAAGATTAACTTGGCAAATGGTACATGGATTGAATACAAAAGCTGGAACCATACATTTAACAAAAAAAGCTGTTATACATAAACAGTGGGAAGAATAATTCCTCACGAGCATGATTCTTTCTATAATGTGTTTAAATGTTAATGGTCTCGCAGATAATTACAAAAAAGAAAGAGTAGTGAATCATATTAAAAAATGTATAGCGCAAGTAGCTGTGCTCCAGGAGACACATTTGGAATAAACTGAACATGTGAATTTGATAAAGAAAGGTTTTCAAGATGGTTATTCAGCAGAATATCTGGGGCAAAGGAAGAGAGGAGTACTTATATTAATTGCAAGAAGAGCTCCAATAGTAAAATAAGAAAATATAAAAGACAATAATGGAAGATTTATAGCATTACGGGGCTACTGGCAAGGGAGAAGGATTACACTGGCATGCACACGAAACTGCTATAATGAAGCTTAAGAAAATTCTGGCAGAAATAATAAGCTTTCAGCAAGGACTTTTACTTATAGGTAGGGAATGGAATTTGATTTGCAATAGTAAAGATGTGTCTGGGGGCCCAGAAGGGAAAATATAACAAAGGAGGATAGATTTTTTTTAAGAAATTTATGAAAATATTTGGCATGGTAGATGTGAATTCAGTACTAGGAGTTCAGAGTGAATTTGCATATTATTCTCCAAGATACAAAAACTGGCCTAGGCTAGACAGAATATACATTTCACAAGAACATGTGCAATTAATTGAAGGTCTTGATATGCACCCAATAACTATTTCAGATCATTCGCCAATAATAACTAAAATAAAAACACAAGGTAATGAAATAAAAAATGTGACACTGGTGCTTTCCCACCTATCTGTTGAAAAGGGATGAATTTAAGGAACGGGTAGTGGAAATTATTCAGAAGCTATTAGAGAAGATAGAAATTTCTTCTGGAAAAAATAGCTAGGGTGTGGGTAAAATTAAAGTGGAATTTAAAAAAATTGGGTGGAAATAAAAGAAAAGGAGATATGGTTAAGAAGTAACAAGAATTACTTAGAGGGACTGCCAAATGTTAAAGTACTGCAAAATAGGGGGAATCTCACAAAACAAGAAGAGGAGGAATTGCAGAATGCTAAACAGAAAACACAGTAAGGGATTACCTCAATAATATGCGTGAGCTTAAAAAGGTTGCTGTCAAGCAAATGTTTTTTTTTAATAATCATAGAGCATAGAACTCTTTTAACAGAATGTCTCAGGCAACAGAAAATAGAAAGGGCTGTCAACAAGCTTAGGGAGCCTATAACAAGGAAGATAACAAGGGATTCGCTATAAGTATTGGAAATACTTCAAAAATTTTATGAAAGTCTGTATAAAGCAGAGAAATAGTAAATCAAGCAAAGGTACAAATGGAAATGTTTATGGAGGAGTTAAATATGCCCAGGCTAGAGGCAAAGGAAGCTTGATTACGAACACTTAGGATAGTAGGATATGAGATAAAAATGGTGATGTATAACCAATCTGCAGGAAAGTACCCATGAATAGATGGTATTCCTGTGGAAGTTTGGAACCTAGGAGAGAAAATAACTGATAAAGATCTGGAAGGTTTTGCTTAACAGTATTTTAAGAGGAGAAGAATTGCTAACATCCTGGAAGAAATTGGTAGTAGCTTCACTACCTAAACAGGGTAAAGATCCATCAGATCCAGCTTCATACAGACCCATTTCAATAGTAAATAATGTTTATAAAGTGCTGATGTCTACAATGGCAAAAAAATGGCAAAAGTGATGCCAAAGTTGATAGATATTGATCAATGTGGTTTTCTGGAGGGGAGGCAAATATCTGACAACACTAACAGAACAGTGATGATCCGGAGGCAGCAGGATGCAAGAAAATACCACTGTTGTTGGTAGGTCTTGATGCAGAGAAAGCATTTGACAGCGTGACCTGGGACTTTATGAGCTGAGCAATGGAAACATTTGCATTCCCTGAAAAAAAAATCATGGTTGATTAGGAGGACATATGAGATATTGCAGGTGGAAATGAAAGTGGCTGGGCTCATTTCTGATAATCTCTGTTTGAGCAGAGGAACTAGGTAGGGGTATCCTCTCTCTCCTTTGTTGTTTGCATTATATTTAGAACCATTGGCAAGGAAAATAAAGGACCCAGGAATTCAAGGATATAATTGGTATGGTAGTCAAGAGAAGCTGGCTCTATTTGCAGATGGCATTATTTTATACCTGACAAAACTAGAAAGGGACATTACAATGCTGTGGAACATATTGAGACAGTTTCAAATCTTTTTCAGATGCAAAATTAATGAAGTCAAAACAAAAGCAATATTGGTAAATTATACACCCACATACAAATTAGTTCAGCAATATCCATACTTATGGGAACATTATAAAATGAAGTATTTAGGAGTATGGATTAAAAATTATACCGATGTGGCAGCTAAGGATATGTGGGAAGAGACCAAACAAAAGATAATACAAAAACTGAGAAAATGGAAGCTCTGTTATATGGATATTGATAGTAAGATAGCAGTTAAAATGTTTTTAGTCCCTTTATTTTTATATACGGGTCAGGTATATTTTTATCAACTAGAGGAGAAGTTGTGGATAGTAATTAATAAAGAGCTGAAGGATTTTATATGGGAGGGGAAGATGGCAGGAGTGAAGTGGGATACAGTTATTTTTCCACTAGAACAGGGTGGATTGGGATTACTCAATTTGAAGGGGTATTTCAGAGCAACACACTTAAGGCTCTTATACATAGGACAAGCAGAAAACTATAACTCAAAATGGAAAGAGATGATGATGAAAACGGGGGAAGTTCAAGTAACAGGGAGAGACTGGAGCTTTTGGATGCAAACTTTTAAGAAGAATAACAATGATCATACAGAATATTATGTTCTTAAAGTAGCAGAAAATATTCTAAGAACTAAGCCAATGTGGGAATGGAGAAAGGAGATTCTGTCAATAGGGGTGACTGCAATCAGGGACACAGACAGACAAGAGGGGGCAAAGGTATATTGGAGAAAACTGGCAAATAAACCAAGGTATTGGAAGCAAATAACTAGACAAGGAAAGGTAATAGAATGGGAAGATGCCAAGAACTAATTTAGACTACAGGTTAGAGATTGCCTTCCATATCAGGGCCACAGTAGAGGCAAAATGAAAGAAATAGGGGAGTCCTAAATGAAAGACCAGTGATGGTAGAGATCTTAGTAGAATATAGAACAGAAGTTGCTGTTAAGAAAAGGATGATTAGTAGAGCATATACAATATTGCATGGTAACTATAAAAATCAATCAGAAAAGGTTAGTAAGAATTGAGCAGAGATACTGGATAAACAATTCACAAAGAATCAATGGGAGGATATATGTATGTCTCCCAAATATGCACCAAAATTTAGAAGATTTAGCATCTTTGCCTGGAAGTGTTTACATAGATATTTTTATACCCCAAGCAGGCAACAAAGAATGTTTGCTCAGGTAGACAGCAAATGTTGGAGATGTGATGGGGAAGAAAGAGGTAACTGGGAATATATTTTCTGGGAGTGTAATGCGTTGGCTGACTTTAAAGATTCCCTGCAGACTGCTCTGTAGGAGACGCTGGGTGAGCAAATTGGAGTGACTAGGAAAATGATTTTGAGCTATGATACAGAGTTGGAGTTATCTAGAAATAGTAAGGCCTTGATGCGTCTAATTATGATGGCTGCCAAAAAAGCAATAACTGGAAAACAGAAATCAAAGTCTAACCCAACTTTACTAGAAATAACAAAAATAATAATAGAGATAAAACAACTGGAACTGGGATCTTTATAAACGGGTAGGAGTAAACTACACAGGAATAAAGTGGGAAATGTGGCATCACTCTATGCAGAGGAAGAACAATGTTTAAAAGAAGACAGGATCTGAATGAGCTATGAAATGGTTGACTGAAAATGACTGGATATATTAAAAGTGATGTATAATGCTTGCAGCTAAAGTTGTGTTGGCACAGTTTGTAAGGTATGATGTTTGCAACTGAGATTGTGCCGCTATGATTTATTTTCATTTATATAAATGTATGATTGTCTTATGTTACACATGATAATTTAATAAAGATGTATCTTGTAAAAAAAAGTCTTGCTTTGAAAGTATCCAGTGAGCTAGACATGCTTATTTCACTAGGTAATATTTTTATTTATTTATTTATTTATTTATTTGACATTTGTTTACTGGGAAAGTCTAACTGGGCCAGAAAGCACCTATTTTCAGTGGAGGCTTGGGGAGAAAAGCTCCACAATCACAATATTTCAAAAATCCTAGTACAGATGTTTTCAGTCACAAAGTATCATGTTATATTACAAAATAGCAATTGGAGATATTTTAAAATCACAAAGTATCATGTTGGATTACAAACATAAGAGTGAAAAAAATGTTGGAATGAGAAAAACATAGAACATATATTTCATAGCAGAGTGCAATGAAAAATAATAACTTGAGCTGAAGATATTATGTGAGTAAGAATTCAATAGTCATATTATTTGTTACATAGATTAGTATATGGTAAATGAGACCTGAGACAATTCTAACAATATATTTAAAGACATATTTGAGAATACATGATTAGAGACAGTGCAGTGAAATTGATGTCTTAGTATGTGGGAACTGTTCATATTATGGTTATAGAAGGAAGAAGGATGGAGAGAAGGAGATTATAAGAAGAGTGCAGAGTAGGGTTTCTTCAGGTAACCTACTGTAGGTGAGTAGAGAGGAAAGAGGTAGAGGAAAAGTCTACAAAGATGGATTAAATAAGGTAAGGTCATGAGGAAAACTAAAAGGAGTGGAGTAGGAGGCTGTAGAGTATTGTGAAGTGTAATCTAGGCTGAAGGGGTGAATGAAGTATGGTGAGTAAGTTCAGCCAGGACTGACAAAAGAGCAGTTACAACATTTCTGAGTTTTTTTTAGGGAGCATTTAAAGGTGGGTAGGTTAGAAATAGTTCTGGTGGTTAGAGGTAAGGAGTTCCATTTTTTGTTTGTTTTTTGCTACTGAGTATGAGTAAAGGCTTCATCCATGAGATTTATTTTGTTTATGTATGGTGAGAAGTTGTGTGTCTTCCAATCTAAGAGTTATTTTAGGGAAATATATGTTGATTAAAGGGGTACGAGCTGGCCTGTCTAATAGTTTGTGTATGATTTCATGTACTGTTATAACTTGAATGTAGGGGGGTGGATTCCAGCCAGCAGAGATTTACAGTGATGGGTAAAGGAGGATGAAATAGTAGCAAACTTGGCAATTTTGTAGCAGGTTTCAAGTTTTTCCTTTACCGCATTTGCTTTTTTTGGTGTTTACGGAGTGCTTCCAGCAACGATTCAGTAATTGGAATGTATGGAAAAGGCTTTTTATTGGTGTATTTAAAATGATGTAACCATATAAAAATGGGAAGTGAGTAAGGTTGTGTTATCTGATGAAGTTCCATTAGTATGTGAATTGGTGAATAAAGGAACAAAAGTGCTACTAGCCTTACTGAATTGATGCTTTGTTTTTTTCACCTCTGAAGGAAACTTGTGTATTCATTTGTTTGTGGTTCGATATTACAGTTTACATTGTGAAACTTAGAAATTTGCTAGAGTAACAGGGTTTATTTTAACATAGATTTTCCGAAGGATATGAACTCTGAAACTCAAATGTATGTCATTATTAAGTGAATTCAGTCCTAAGATCATTCCAGTGATTTGCCAGAAAACCACAAATTTTATGAGGAACAGACCAAAAATATGATCCAAAAATCTGGATATTCTGTGAAAATCTAGACAGTTGAGAGTTATGGTCGCATCTCTGTTGGATGAGATAGAAGGTCTGCATGTGGATCTAGTATTTAGGGAGGATAAACAAGAAGAGGCTAGAGGAAGGGAAACCATATCTTTTGAGGCCAAAAGAGTGCAATGAGGATGATTTTGCTCTTTAACTGGAATGCTTTCTGTAGAAATTTGGCGATTAATGGTAATGAGGGATAAGCATATATGAGACCTGAGGACCAATTGTGGACCAGACCATCTCTTGGCAACTCTCCCTGTGGAGGAATCAGGGCAAAGCACCTGGTGCCATTGTTGCTGATGGTAGAAGTAAAAAGATCTCATCGAGGTTGACCTCATTGGTGAAAAACTCTTCCACCATTGTTTGATATAGAGACCACTCATGAGACATTAAAATTAAAATGGACCTGCTTAGACTGTCTGCGAGCATGTTGGCTTTCCCCGGTATGAACAATGCCACAAGAAAATTATTGGAAGAGATTGCCCATTGCCATATTCTCATTGCTTCTCAGCATAATGAGTGAGATCTGGATCCCCCCTGTTTGCTGATATACCAGACTACTGACATGTTGTCCGTATGTATTGCAATCATCCCCAAAGGTAGAAGATCTTGAAAAGCCTGAAATGGTACTAGGACAGCCCTCATCTCCAGGATATTGATATGTAGATTTGTCCTTTCTGGGGACCACACATATTGGACTGTCCTTCACCAGAAATGCCCCCTGACCCAATTTGTGGGTGGTGTCCATGGTGATTGTGGATACAGGTTGAAGAAGGACAAAGGAATGACCTTGAGATACTTCTTCTGAATGAATCCACCAAAGAAGATACTTCATGCAATCTTTGGAAATCTTGATTGTCATTTAGAAGTAGAAGTACAGACTCTTATACTGATAGAGTTAATTGAAAGGCATTCATATGATACCTGGCAAACAGAACCAGAGTTATTGTGGCTGCCATTGATCCTAACACTTGGAAGAATAGTCTTGTTGTTGGATGGGAAAGAGAGATTCCTTTCATGACCTGAATCCTGACAGTGCAAACTCTTGCTATAGGATGCAAAGCTATCTGGTTGGTTGTGGTAAACAAGCACCTATGAACTCAAGAGTCTGTGCAGGAGTAAGCTGCATTTGGTGAAATTGACTGTGATGCCCGAAGAGTGACATAACTGGAATAGGTAATCCCTCACTTGAATCAATAGATACCTGGGCAGGGTGGTCAGGAGCCAGCTGTCTAGATATAGAAACACCTGGAATCCCAGCAGCTTCAGGTGAACCACTACCACCACCATGAATTTGGTGAACACCCTGGGCTGTGGTGCGACCAAAGGACAGTGCTCTGAACTGATAATGGCTGGCTTCCAACTGGAAATCCAAGTATTTTCTTGAGTGCCTGCTAATTTTGATATTATAATGCGCATCTTGATGATCTACTGCGGACATTCAATCATCCTTTTGTAGAAGAGGTAAAATGAACTGAACTGTGACCACCTAGAACTTTGAATATTTTACATACTGGTTGAGTCTGCTGAGATCCAGAATTGGTCTCAAGTTCCATGTCTTCTTCAGCACCAAAAATAATCTTGACTAAGTTCTGTATCCTTGTTGGTATGGCAGGACTTTTTGGGTGGCTCTTTCTTCTAGCAGCTTTTCTATTTCCAAGGCTGCAGCCTCCCTCTGACTGGATGGAACATCATGCATCATTTTCATCCTTGTTGCTGGAATTTGGAAAAATGGTATGGAATAGCCTCTGGGTATGATTGTCTGCACCCAAGTGTCCTTTGGGATGTATGCCTAGGCTTCTCTGTGCAGATATACATGCCCCTGACTGCATCCAGAGTGCAGCAACTGGGTAATCCTTCCAAAGTGTCGGTAGGGACTCTCAGAAAAGGTATCTCTTAAGCCTTGGTTCTGCAGGCCACCTCTACTGAGAGGGCAGTGTTTTCCATTAAAGTTCCCCCTTCTATCCTGGGAGGAACTATCTATTTGTGACTCCTGGAAAGGTGTTTGGGACTTTTAGAACCACATCCTTCTACTACCTTGCTGATTCCTGGAAAAAGATCTATGAGGAGTAGAAAAATGAATCCTAACAACAGAGTCTTTCCATTGTGTTCAATACTGGAGAGTTCTTCTTTAACCTTTGGACTGAACAAAGAAGATCCATCAAAGGAAGCATCGATGAATGAAGACTTCAAGAGCTCCACAAAGTTACACAAGTGCATCCAGGCATTCCTTCTGACTGCTATGCCTGAACCTGCAGCCCTAGACGTACCCTCAGCAGTATGACAGATTAACGTCATGGATGCACTGGAGATGGACTGTAGGGTGGCCAGTTGTGAAGAAGCTTTCTTCTGATTCTCCATAGACATGGACCCTGAAAGGGATTTAAAAAGCTCTTTGATCAAATCCCTTTGTAGCCTGGTGAAAGGTGTCAAATAATTCACTGACCAAAGGGAAATGCCACTGAGGCAAAAATGTGTTAGCCAAACCTGTCCATCTCTCTCAACTCTCTATTAGGTGGGTGGACAGACAAGATACAGGGTCTATATTACAACATTGAACATGTATAAGTTTGAACATTGTAATATTGACCCCTAAAGTTCAAAATCCAAAAATAGTGAAGCCACGGCACATCGATTTTTTTTCTAGGGAAAAACATTGGTAGACCATTTTTGGGGCTTTGCTATTTCATCCACTGTGGTGTGATCTCAGAGTTGGTATATTTAAGTAGGGGGGTGTGGGGGGCAAAGCCCCCCACTTTAGTTTAAGTTTTAATTTTTTTTTTTTGTGATGGAACAGTGATTTTTTCCCCTGGGAAAATAAATCGCTGTTCTGTATTTTCATTATTCTTGGGTTTCAGGCTTTAGAGTTCGATATTACAACGTTCAAACTTATGTTAGTTCAACATTGTGATATAGACCCCAAGATACAAGCTCTGTTCTGCAAGCTCTATCTTGGTGGCTGCTGTCACCATCATTGCATCTATAAGAACTCCCTTGCTCCAGTGGGCTTTATCGTTAGGAGGAGCTAGAAAAATGTTGGGTCTCTTAGGGATAAGTTCCATTGTATTGGGTTCCTTCCATGCTCAACGTGAGATAAGGTCGACTAACTAATCAGCCGGAGTGACCACCCAAGACATAACCGGGCCAATCTCAAAAGCCTCCAGAAAAACTGACTCCTCCTGGGAAGGGGTATCAGAAGACCACCCATCCCTCTGTTCAAAGAGTACTAGTATCTCTCCAAAGGAGACATCATCAGTTGGAGATCTGGGGGACCATTCCCCCAGATCTCCATCTAATGAGGTCTCCTTTGGAGAGATATGCAGATGGAGATCTGGGAGACCCTTCCCCTTCATTAAAATCAGTGTCTTTCATGACAGATTCCTAGAGGGAATCTAGGTGCCTCCTTTTGCACATTCTCTTCCTAGGGGCCTCATCAAAGGGATGGTCTGGAGAGGTATCAGAAGAAGATTGGGAGTCCTGTATATGGACTGGCTGGAGGCTGCAAATGGGTGGCTGTCCTGGTGGAGTAGGCATGATAGGATCAGTGCTCAGAGTCAGTTGAGGGAGTGTAGGCTCCAAAGAGGGAAAGGATATCCTTTCTTGGGGTAATGAGAAGGTCCTCCCATAACCTCAAAAGCAAAGGGTCCAGGAGAAACAACTTATCACATAGGAGCCATGGCTTCTGTCGACAACCTTTGTAATCCCATAGAATCCTGCCTTGAGGAAGGACTAGGAGTTGAGGCTGAGCTATCTAATTCCAAAGCACTGAGAGGCAAGGATGGCTCCAACAGCGATGGGGTCAATCCCAACCCCCCGGAGCTGGTGCTGACACTTTGGCTGAGAGAGTCCTCCTGTTCTAAAGTGGTCAGAGATGGATGACTGAGGGGAACTCTTGGGTTCGAAGAATGAGTGGTTTTTGGATCCAACACCGACATCTTGGAAGATCTTGTATCTGAAGGCTCTGAAATCACTGATCAGATCAGGCAGGCTCAAGTGTCTGATAGAACACAGATCTGGAATAACCCCTAACTGGATCTAAGCCCTGAGAAACTTCCCCATCATCCTGTTTACTTCTGCTTTCAATAAGCTCCTGGAAGACCTAAAGAATGAAGTAGCAGATGGTGATCTGAAAGATCTTTCAAAAATCTCCTGCAGAAAAGACACATGAAGCTGAGGAGACATTAGATCTGGGGTCAAAAGAATGGATTAGATCCAAAGAGACCTGGATTTTGATGTAGTTGGATCCAGAGAAGGTGTCAGATCTGAAGTTTTTGACACTTTAGCTGATGGATCTGAGCATGGAGCCAAAAGGAGAGAATGATCATGGGCCCATTTCCTGGATTCTTTTTCTTCAGGCACTGAGTCAGGCTATCCTTTATCTGTTTCTACGGGGGGGGGGGTTGAGCCCCAGCAGAGACAACTACAGCCGAAGAAGGGAGCAAACCTTATAGAACAAGCTTATTCCATCTGTCGCTTAAGGTTCAAGAATTGAACCACAAGCAGTTAGAACAATCAACATCCAAATGAGCAGGTCCCAGACAATATACACACTCTTTATGGGCTTCCGAGTTAGGGATTTTATGCTACAGGAGAAGCTAACTACTTCTATAAGAAGAAAAAAATGATACTTCTATATCAATGTTTTTTTAATGTAAATGTTTTTTTAATGTAAATGTAGAACCAGAGAGAAAATACCAGCAATGGTAAGTGAGAAATACCCTAGTAGAGGGTAAGTAAAAGAAAGGGCACCAATGATGGTAAGAAAAGAATACCTGAAATGGGTAGGAAGGCCTAGCAGAAGACAGGCAAGAAAATTTAGAAAAATGTGAAGAGAGCAGATGGAACGGGCAAGTAAATACAAAGTTGGAATAAAGGAAGGAGGAGGAAGCAATTAACTATAAAAGGATTAAAAAAAAGGATATAAGGCTATCTCTAATCCTCCAATTGCTCAAGAGCAGAAATCCACATCCAAACGATGTGGCAGCATATGAGATCTGATGTAAACCATGAAAGTGGGACATTATGGGTAAAGGGAAGAGCTTGAGAACTGGATCCATGAGTCTAGTAAAAGTGTCTGTGTCTGAATCAAATCTGATGTCAGATCTGAGACCCATCAGTTCAGGAATGAATGAAAATGAGAACATCATATTTTATCTTTTGATTTCATTTTTTCTGAATCTACTAATCAAAAGCATTTCCACTGTCTTATATCTCATTTATAGCTATAATACTGCAGTAATGTTGTTTAATCAGTAAGTCTAGTTCTTCTTTTTCAATTCTGTCTTTGTGCTTTTTGCAGTGTCATAGAACTATCTTAAAGATCTATTAAATTCCTCAGTACTGGTGGTTTTATCTGTCCCTAGTGCTTATAGTTGTAAAACAATTAGCACTCTCTTCTTAAGAATCTTTGTTAGAAAATTGTTATGTTTCCTACTGAAATGAATTTGACCACTAGAAAAGATGGCAGCATCTTTAATCAGTTTTCCATATAGTTTGTACCTCAAAACCCTTTATATAACCTTGTCTATAAAGGCAAACATTAAAATTAAAAATCACTCTAAAGGTGTAGAAGCTAGTTACAGAATTTGCTGGTATTTAATCGCTCTTTAATTTTGAAAGTGTCAAGACTCACAGTACTGAATGTTACATTTCTAACAGGGAGCACAGTGTTTTAAAGAGCATATAATATGCATACAGTTGCCCTTCAGCTAGAGTTAAACATCTAAATGAATATTCATCTACTAGATATTCATGTGGAATGTGACCATTAGAAATGTTTGATCTTAGCTCACAGGCTCATCAGATAGCTTTATCATGTTCATTTCTCGGATGCTGTATTAACAACTGCAGAAATATGTAATCTGCTCCTCCCACAAGCTGGCCAGTTAGGAAATGTCTTTCATTCCTTTTTACATATGTGTCCACATCTTGATTGTAGGGTTCTTTATATCTATGTGGATACAGTGAGTGGCAACAAGTACCCTGGGATGTACACTATGTATTGTCATGGTACTATCCTATGACCTGTTACTGCTCTTAGGAGTTTCATACTACTTACAGCTACAGAGTACAGAGTACCCGAAGGTCAGGAACTTGTCCAGATGTCAGGAGGTTGTAGTATGGCACAACCCAATCCCAGACATCAGTATTCACATACTGATGTTTGAAAGGGCATGAATGGATTCACATGTAGGGTAAACATCTCAAACACAGCCAGAACTGACACATTGTTCCAGAAATACCTGCCAAAAACATTGTTTCAGAAAACTGTTGTAGCAGAGCACAGACACCATCTGTGGGCCACCTTTACTCTGCAGGCTGGGCATCAGATGGCAACAGAACATCTTCCATTAGCACTTTTCGTGGGTTACATCATCTCCTAGGAAATAAAGCATTGCAAAAGTCCAGCACTTTTTTGGTATGTAAGATACTTCTGAAATGGAAAAAGTATTTACTTCCTCCTTGTAAGATCCCATGTTGATAATGTAGTGTTACAGAACTGCATGCATCTTGCTAGTGATCAGTAAATGATTTTCATATCTTTACTGAATATAGTTTGTATAAGCTTACATTGAAAATCACAATAGTTCTACTAAGGTTCACATCTTCAGTACATTGCTTTATCTTAAGCATACATTCTTTTGCAATAAATCAGCAATGTCATATATAGCCAGCCTTAGGCATAGGCCAACTAGGCGGCCGCCTAGGACTCCACTCTATTAGGGGCGTTCTTTTCCAGTATTCATTTGGTGTAGGTAGGCAAGGATGGGGGCACCGGGTGGTGTGGTGGGGGGCACTGTGGAGCCCTTTTGCCTAGGGCACCAGTTGACCTAAGGCCGCTCCATATTCATGTTAGCAGCTGCAGTGCTCTCTATAGTTAACGTTAAATAATAAAAATACTAAGGCAGATGCATTTGTTCTATAAACTCCATATTATTTAGCATAAAATGCCTACAAATGAACAGTTATTTGAGGGCTGTTTTTTGTGTGTAGGCAGTTTCATAAAGAAATATAGCAGCATAATTTTTTAGTTTATCAAAGATGATGATCTATAAAACAAAACAATATAACTATACTTTGAGGACAAATGATGTTCAACATGCAAATCTCAAAGAAAAACTTTTGCCATTTAGAAAAGGTTCAGCTTTCTCTTCATAAGCAAAAATAATAATAATAATAATAATAATAATAATAATAATAATAATAATAATAACAATTAATTTTTTGCTTTTAAACAAAATGTGACAGTTTGGTGCTATCGTTCTGTGATATAAAGGTTGCTCACTTCTATTTAAAAGTTATTCAGACGTCTATAAAATTAGTGGTATTTTAAACATGTGCACTATATTTTTTCAGTTAATGGACAGAAATATGAGATTAAGTCAATTTGACCATATTATGTATATAATATCCTTACAAAAACAAATAAAGAAATAAAACTCTTAGAATAGACACATTCATGTACATTAAATGTGAGGGGTGTGAGAGGGGTTGCTATGAATTTTATTTATACTATAGACAGGTCACACTCATTTACATGTAAGTAACAAAACCCTGAGATAATTGACTGCAGCACAGATAAAAATTATATCTAAGCAATGGATCCACACCCATTCCATACACACACACACACACATACACACACACACGCACATATATATATATATATATATATATATATATATATAAAATAAAGAAAAAAACTAGTGTGATCACCGGGACATCAAACAATTAAAAATGTGAGATGAGCACTTTTGGGTTATCCCTTCCTCAGATCTGCCATTACTAAATAGTAGCATAGTTAAATATAAAATTCTAACAAATCAAATGTTTTTTCAGGGCACTACCTCTTCAGTAGCCAATCAAATTTTCCTAAGTAGTCTCTGCCCTTTCAGGGTTGGTTTCAAAGGTAAACTTGCATTCAGATATGATAGTAGATATGCTTGCAATTCAACAATCCACTTCATCTCATTTTGTTCAGTTCTTAACGTATTATCTCTTCTTTTTTTTTTAAACAATTTTATTGATTTTAAAGAGAAGCATAAACAACTACATATTCTTTTAACATAAAATATTTACAATTCAAAAGATGTCCACATAGGCATTCACATAACAATGTTTAACAAATAAAATGAAATTGCTAAAACTATTTACAAAGACATCCTTTGAATATCATTATGTTGACTAGTATTTGATTTTCCATATATATAACACATAGAGAGGTTGAAATTTAATTTATATGCAATCGTCAATCTCTTTTCAACAAATTATGTAAATTAACCCAATAAATGATAGTTATAAGTTTTTCTGGATGTTCTAGATGTCATATTTGCAGTCTGTAATTGATAAACTTCCATTAGAATTTTCTTAAAATCATTATAGGAAGGAGAGGATTCAGATATCCAGTTCCTTGTTATAGTTTTCCTGGTAATGCCAGTATTGCCCAAAGTAAGGAATGTTTAACTTTTTTTACACAACCAGGTATGGGTGTATTGAAGAGTATCAATAATTTGGTCAAAACAAAATTATCCGTGAATATTGCTTGCAAGAATTCATTAATGTTTTTCCAAAATACACTTAAAGCAGGGCAGTCATAAAACATATGGGTCCAATCAATGTTTATATTAGACTTATCTGTTATGTATATTTTGTTTACCATTAATTTTGCTCATTAGTTAAGGAGTGTAGAAGGATCTATATAAAAATATCCATGAATATATTTTCCATTTAAGTGAAAGTGTTATTTTCCTTGCAGATTCTAATATATTATCTAGATCCCTTGTAAGTGTGTTATTTGTTATATAAAAATAGTTCCAGAAATTAGCTGGACAACAATATGTTTCTTCTCTAATAAGTCTGTATATAAATGCCATTTTGTCTGAATAAGTTTGTTTATGTTGAATAACTGAATTAAAAAAAAAAAACTAGTAGTATACTAATGACCTGTTTATTAGCAGGAGTAATCAGGTCTATCTTATTTTGCAAAAATAATCTGAGGGATTGTATGTTAAGCCAAAGGGATTTGTCTTATTATATGATCTACATCCTTAACCCTTTCATCTGGGATTAGTTGGAATCAACACAAAAGACCTTTTTGTTTAAGCAAGGTAATTTTATCTATATCTGATATCTATAGGATTGTAAGGATTCTTGAGTAAAACCTATCGGGAAAATTGTAAAGAAAAGTTCCTTGTATCTTGTGGGTTTAAATATAACATTTCTAAAGTTTATTATTATTATTATTATTATTATTATTATTAATCATTAGGTGGTGCAGTGGTGCAGTGGCTAACGTTGTTGCCTCACAGCAAGAGGTTCTCTGGTTCGATTCTTGGCTGGGGTGCCTTCTGTGTGGAGTTTGCAATGTTCTCCCTGTGTTCCTGTGGGTTTCCTCCAGGTACTCTGGTTTCCTCCCACATTCCAAAGACATGCATCTGGAGCATTTCTCCCCGGGCCTCCACTGAAAACAGGCTCTGTGGAATCTAGTCGGACTTTCCCGGTCAACAAATGATAAATAAAAAAAATAAATAAAAATAAATATTAATATATTATGCAAGTAGCTAAATGAATATGTGGGTATGCTGTGTAACATGAAATAAACTTTAAGTATCCATAGTATTGGATTGTTTATTAATTCCAATTTGTAAGCTTGTGGTTTTGATATTAATAGCATAGCTGAGGATTCCCAAAATATTTTCCATTTGGCCTGATATAATGTATCTAAAAGTTGTGCTTTGGATCTAATAATAGCTACATTAGAATAAAGGTTCAAATCAGGAAAAGCTATGCCCCTTTTGTTCCAGCTATAAAGGTGGTATTTGAGTGCTATTCTAGGTTTCCTGGGAAACCAAAAAAACTTTAATAGCAGGGAATTGATCTTGTTAATGAAAACTTTATTGGGAAGTATTAAAATAGATTGTATAATACAGAGAATTTTAGGAAGGATTATTATTTTAATGATAGTTAACCTTTCCTCAGTTGTAAATATAATTGTATTCCATTTAGTTAATAAGGTTTGAATGTTTACATAACATGTATTATAATTTAGTTTTTTGATTAATTTAATATCTTTAGCAAGAATGATACCTAAATATATAATTTGATATGTGAAGTATTTGTTTGTATCTATGTTAACGTTTCTCTTATTATTGTTTGAATAGATAGGTAAGATCTTAGTTTTATTATCATTGAATTTCATTTCAGATATATTTTGAAATGCGTTAACAACTTCAAGTAAGGCTGTTACGGAGGAATTATCTCCTTTAGTATTGATGAGCACATCAACAGAAAATAACTGAATTTTAGAAGTTATTTCATCACTTATTTCTAAACCTTCTATGTTTTTATTTTCTCGTATAGCATTAGCCCATGGTTCCATTATAAGAGTTAACAATAAGGGAGATAGGGGGCAGCCTTGCTTTGTTCCCTTAGTGATGGGTATTTGAGTCGAAGTGCATGATCCAATTTTGATATAAGCCAGAGTGCCTTTATAAAGGTGTAATAGTAGATTAATAAAATTATCTGAAAAGTTTAAACATTGTGATAATGTGAATAGATAGTCCCAATGTATTGTGTCAAATGCTAAATTAATGTCAAGACTTACCAGAGACAAGTTTTTTTCTTTCTGTGTGAATAGTCAATTAAAATAAGAGACCATTTGATGTTATCATGTGTACTTCTATTAGTTACAAAGCCTGTTTGGTCATCATTAATTAACTGAAGTAAATTTTTTTTAATCTGTCAGCATATATATTCATAAACATTTTGTAGTCAATATTTAAAAGAGTCATGGGCCTATATGAGGTACATAATTTAGGATTTTTACTAGATTTTAGAATGTGCGAAATAAAGGTATATTTCCAAGGTGGAGGCAAAATAACATCATTCTGGGCTATAAGAAATATGTTATATAGTAAAGAAATAGCTGCATTGGGCATAATTTTATACAATTCAGGAATGATGCCATCATTGCCTGGTGCTTTGTTCTGTTTAAGTTTATTAATTTGAGTTTGTATGTCCGCTAAGGAGATCTGTTTGTCTATGATTTCTGACTGTTGTTTGTTGAGTTTGGCATACAAGTTCTTTTTAATATATTGTTTTATTTTATCTATTGGTTGAATGATCTGAGAAGTTTGATTAATCATGTGAAAATGATGTCTAAATTCATCTATGTCATATATATTATAAACTTTTTTCTTTTTTCTTGACGAGTATATTTCTTTAATATGATTATGTTTGTTGATTATTTTTGTTTTATTTGCAAGGTTGGTTAAATGTTTTTGGTTTACTGAATAGGCTAGGAATTTAAATTTCTCTAAGGAAATCATAGTCTTATGATGTAAGATTGCACTATATTCCTCCTTAGTTTTATTTATTTCATCTATGATATTTTTAGGAGTGAACTTGTCATTAACTTTGAGGTGTAATCTATTTAGTTTGTCTTGCATTTTTTTTAAATCTTCGTCCCAGGACTTCCTTTTGTTATAGTACCATTTATTTATTTGTCCATATAAATAAGCTTTTAATGCATCCCACACATAAATGTCATGAGAGTTAGATGTTAGATTGGTTTTTATAAAATTCTTGGTTTCTTCTTCAAAAAATGTTTGAAGTTCTTTTAATTGAGTTCTATATGCAGGAAATCTTCTTATATGAGTCATTGGGGTATCATTTAAATTAAGCTCAAATATAATTGTATTATGAACTGAAATAGGGCAAGACACAATCTTGGTGTTTATTAAATCATTTATTTGCATGGATATAATTACCCCATCTATTCTAGAGTATGATTTGAATCTATTAGAATAGAATATAAATTGAGGTGAGCTCAAGTCTGTATAGTCATGTATATCTTTTAGATGATATATATCCATAAATTGTATTAGTTGTTCAGCTTGTGAGGTTATCATCCTTTTTCCTGAAGTGCTAGAGTCCTTTTCACTTAAAACATAATTAAAGTCCCCTGCCATAATAATATTACCCCCAGAATGAGATACAATTTGGTTCAATTGTTGTTTAATGGTACTGGTTCCAATGCCTGGTAACCGATAGTTATTTACTAAAGTGAAAAGTTTTGTATTTATTTTAATTGTCACCAGGCAAAGCATCCCTTTATTGTCTTGATAAGTTTTATAATTCCAGGTAAAGGGAGAGTTTTATTCCATAGAATTGCTACTCCTCTTTTCTTTTTAGAATGTTCAGAACTGGTAATAACTATATATTTATTAGTATTTAAAAAGTTAGTATTTTCTTTTAAAATATGTGTTTCTTGTAAAAATATTATGTTTGGTTTGTGTATAGTTAAGTATTTAAATAAACTTCTTCCTTTATTAGGGTTATTCAGACCATTTATGTTGATTGATAAGCCTTTTAGTGTGGTCATGATAGCTTTATAAATGAGTAAGGGATTTTTGTGATTTGTGTGTTATCTTGAATATATTTTATATAATCCTCTCCAAAATATTTGTTATGTAAATTATAGTCTTTGTCTGTTTAATATGAAATACACAGTATGTGTTATACCATTCTTGCAACTTACAATTATATGTATTTGAATTATGATGGATGTCAGGAAAAACTTATTAAGAAAATGAAATGTAGATACATATATATATATATCTCTAGAGTTACTTATCAGTTTGTTAGAGAATGATTTTGTCAAGTACAGATTATACTGTACAAATCACTGATGTCATAATTCATCAAATTAAGCTATAGCTGAGATATGGATTGTTGACTAATGTATAGTTTGCACTGATTATACTTTGGTGAAAGTTATGCAACCTTGGAGTCACCATGTATAAATTAGGGGATACAGGGAGACCCCCACATATTAGGGCATGCCATCCATATAAGACCTAGAGTAATACTGATTTGGGTTAGGATACCATGTATTGTTGCTGTATTTAAGTGAGTACTGCTCCCACAACTGATGTTCTTTAAGTTGGATCGTGAATGTAAACTGTGTGGTTTAATTTGCAATCAATTTAGTAAGATTATGAAGTGGATCAGCATGTTAATTTGTGATGTATGGTACTATTATATTATTTTTCTGTGCATATATATATATATATATATATATATATATATATATATATATATATATATATATATATATATATATATATATATATATATATATATATAGAGAGAGAGAGAGAGAGAGAGAGAGAGAGGGGGGGAGTTGAAAGCGAAAACAACATGTAACTACATAAAAATGAGTATGTGTATAAAGGGTGCATCAAGAAAATTATTTGAACTGCTTCATATAAGGAATAAAAAATGTAGAATACTCTGGGGGCATACGTGTGTACACCCTTAAGCTAATACTTTGTTGTGTATGCACACCCTTAAATTAATACTTTGTTGAAGCACCTTTTGATTTAATTACAACAGTCAGTTTTCTCGGGTACACACCTGCCATCAATTAAAGAGACTCTTATTAACCCCAAATAAAGTTCAGCTATCCTAGTAGGACTTTCCTGATATTTACTCAGTTGCCTGCTACAGCAAAAGACATGGTTCACAGAGACCTTACAAAGCATCAAAGAGATCTCATTGTTGAAAGGTATCTGTCAGGAGAAGGGTACAAAAAATGTAGACAGCATTGGATATACCATGGAACACAGTAAATACAGTCATCAAAAAGTGGAGAAAATATGGGACAACAGTGACGTTGCAAAGAACTAGACTTACCTCCAAAATTGATGAAAACTCATCAGGGAGGCTGCCAAGAGACCTACAGCAACACTGAAGGAGCTGCATGAATTTCTGGCAAGTACTGGTTGTATACTACATGTGACAACAATCTCCCATATTGTCCATAGTTCTGGACTATGGGGTAGAATTACAAGACAGAAGCCTTTTCTTACACAGAAAAACATCCAGGCCCAGCTAAAATTTGCAAAACAATACATCAAGTCTCCCAAAAGCATGGTGGAAAATTTGTTATGGTCTGATGAGACCAAGATTGAACTTTCTGGCCACAATTTCAAAAGGTACGTTTGGCACAAAAACAACACTTTGATTCACCAAAAGAACACCATCCCCATGGTGAAGCATGGTGGTGGCAATATCATGCTTTGGGGTTGCTTTTCTTCAGCTGGAATTGTGGCTTTAGTCAAGGTGGAGGGAATTAGAAACAGTTCCAAATACCAGTGACTTTTGGCTCAAAACCTGCAGGCATCTGTTAGAAAGCTGAAGATAAAGAGGAATTTCACCTTTCAACACGACAATGACCCCAAACATGCATCCAAATCAACAAAAGCATGGCTTCACCAGAAGAAAATTAACATTTTGGAATGGCCCAGCCAGAGGCCAGACTTAAATCCAATAGACAATCTGTGGGGTGACCTGAAGAGAGCTATACACTCATACTCGCACTCTGACAGATTTGGAGCACTTTTGCAAGGAAGAGTGTGTCCTCCCATTGTTTATAACTTTGTCCAGCTTTTTTTCTCTAACAGGTTGAGAGGTATGCATCCTTTGCAGATGCCTCAGACAATATTCATTGCTATGACATGTACCAGATGCATGCAATACCCAGTTGTGTGTTAAGAATCCATCATAATATTGTGATGTTTGAATGTGTTGTTATCTGTATGGTCAATGCCTATGTCAGCCAGATATGCTTTAGTCAAGGGTATCACATCTGGCACAGTGAGCTCCCACACATCTGGTAGGCTATACAGAGCTATTCTTTGGGATGCATACCCATTAGGATTTGATAGTGCAGAATTCCCCTCAAGATGTTCTACTAGATGCATGTGTGATAGAACTCTCTGTGTTGCATCCAGTAAAAACACAGCTCAGTGACAGCATTGCTGGCATGGGTTTGATTCTTGCAGGTGGGGACTGTGGCTTATGTGACCTGCAAACCTCTCAATTGGACAGTATTGGTCCTGATTTCAACTCCACTGTTAACACTTTCCCTCTATCCCCTCCAAAAAGTGGTCATTTTTGTGGATGGGGTGGTGAATTTCCCTTATAAGATACTGACAGCCATTACAGTTGTACACATCTGTTACTGCAGAACATAGGTTCATAGGTTCATAGGTTCATACTAGGCTATCTGCCCGAGGGCATTTATAAGCCTAGCCCATAGTTTTGTGGCTTACGCCACCCCTTTAGTTTGGAGAAACTATGCCCATTATTTTGCTGTGCCTCTGTCGAGCAGTGACACTGAGGTAACCCCTGGGGTGTATCTGCGATCTCCCATCCATTGGTCAAGATTCCTCTTGAACAAGGCCAGCGAGGTGCTCTGCCTCACATAAACCGGGATTTTGTTCCACAGCATAGGGAGTCTTTAGGTGATGAATCTATCCCTCCAGCACGTCCTATTAATAACCATGTCAAGGTTTAAGTCTCCCGCCCTTGTGGCTCTGAGGGATCTAGATTTTTTGAGATGAAGCATGTTCATCAAATCTGGGTTTGACATGGCCTTGTATGTCAGGCATAGGTCACCTCTGAGCAAGCGGTAAGCAACTGAATATAACTGGAGTTCTTTCAGTCGGGCAGCATAAGACAGATTTTTGAGACCCTTTATCCTTTTGGTGAGGAACTTTTGTGGCCTCTCCAGCTGCTGCAAGTGTCGGGTCAGATACATTCCGAATGGGGCATTGTACTCAATCATTGGTCTGATGAGTGATGAGTATAGGGAGACTATGACTTCCCTTGATCTAGATGTGAATCCCTTCATGATAAGGTGGGCAATGTAGAAGGTCTTCCTAACTACTTTAACAATATGAGTGTCGAATGAAAGGCTACTGTCAACCTGGGTTCCCAGGTCCCTAATAACTTCTTCTGTGTTCAGGGGATTGCCACCTATATGGTAGCTAGGGGTAACCTTATTTTTCCCGAAGGATATGACTATGCATTTCTTGGCATTTAACTTTAGGCCATGGCTCTGGCACCAGTTATCCATTTCTGTGAGACCCTTCTGAAGGATATCTGTGTCGGATGTGTTTTCAACTACGGCCCAGTTTGCAGTCATCTGCAAACTTTGTCAGCCATAACCCTCCTGTGTTTGCTTGTACTTCAGAAAAGTAGATGCCAAACAAGAGTGGGCCCAGGACTGAGCCCTGTGGGACACCACTTGTGACAGGCTTTGAGTCTGACATGGCGCCAGCAACTCTGACCCTGTGGGTTCTGTCACTCAGCCAGTTTGCAACCCATCTTGTAATGTATGGGTTTACATTTAAGTTGATGAGTTTTTCAATGATACCCAGTCAGGTATTGTATCAAAAGCCTTCGCCAGGTCTAGGTAGGCTGTATGGACTGCCTTTCCCTCGTCAATGGCCTTGGTGACTGTTTCGAAAAAGTCAACCAAGTTTAGAAGGCATGATCTGCCTTTGACAAAGCCAAACTGGGTTGGATCCAAAGTCTGCAAGTTCCCTATGTCTTTATTTATGAGATCCATTATGATCCTCTCCATGGCTTTGCAGATAAGGCTTGTCAAGCTAATGGGACGGTGATTTCCAGGGTCGGTGGAGGCACCACCTTTGTGGAGTGGGACCACAGTTGCTGTGCCACTCCTGGAGTGCGTATCCGGAGGTGAGACTAAGATTAAACAGCTGTCCTAACTGTGGGTTTAATTCCTCGTTGAGTTCATGGAGCACACAGCCGGGGACACCATCAGGTCCCATGGATGCTGTGTTCTTTGCCTTGGAGAGAGCAGTTCTCACCTGGGCGTTAGAGATGTTTGGGTGGCTACAATCATTTGGTATAGATATCTCTCCTTTAGGGGGGAGGGGGGACAACAAGGTTAGTTTGCTTTTTATTTGTTGTATTTTGTATTACTTTATTGCCTTTTTATATTTTGAATACTGTGATTTGTTTTCTTTACCTTGTGTTTTATTTCTATTCTGCTTTTAGCTACATATTAAAACTTCAAAAGAGACTGCATCTCTGTCTCTTGTGAGTCGGGCAAAAATTAGAACTGATCAATTAAGGACTCATACATAAGATAGAAGAGGTCACTTAAGGTTAATCATTTGTGAACTGAGGGGTGGAGCTAGGAACTAAACCTTCCATTTAAGGGGTAAAATAAAACATTTCAGAGCTTTACTAGAAAGGCTCACTCATACTCTGCTACACTTTGCTGTGAAGGAAATGTTAGTTTGCTTTTTATTTGTTGTATTTTGTATTACTTTATTGCTTTTTATATTTTGAATACTGTGATTTGTTTTCTTTACCTTGTGTTTTACTTGTATTCTGATTTTAATTGCATATTAAGACTTCAAAAGAGACCACAGCTCTGTCTCTTGTGAGTCAGGCAGAAGTTTTCCCCACCCTCCTACTCGCTTACTGTTGTGTTCTTAAATACCACTGTCTTTCTAGTTGCCTGCCTCTTATGTTAATTTGACCATATATCTCATTTCCTCTATGCTTTCACTGGCTTGTGTGAGTAAGCACAAAATTATAATTTTGTGAAATCACCCCTCCCCCCTTCAACTATTTAAATTAATTGACCATCCTACTGTATTCCATAGTACCAGAATACAAAAGTGACTACCTCCTTTCAATCTATCTTGCTGTTTTAAAAATAGTGACTCTCCACTAAAAATAACTTTTTAGACAGGTAAAACTTAAGTTACCTACTTTCACATCTAACTTATCTAGTGCACACTGCAGTGTTTAGGATAAACCATTTTTTCCATCTTACCTGTAAGCATCCTTGTGACTAGCACTTGCTCTAATACCTGCTGGAAAGCACTAGGAAGCCTTAAACTGATACAAGCAATCAACTCTCCTTGTTAATAAGGAGAAATTAATCATAGGCACTAAACAGCCTAAAATTGCAAAGTACCTTGCTAAGGTAAGGGAAAACAGCTCCTGTCCTTTACAAAAAAGCAGCAAACCAGGCATGTCCAAGGGTCAGCTTCTGGTAATTTCTCCTGTCCACCTGGGGAATCTGGGCATACTGGGGCAATGCAGCAATTGCCTCATGTACACAGATAACCCTCTCCTCCTGCCTCCCAACACTACAACCTGTGAGAGATGCACTTGCATAGTCAAAATGGAAGCAAAACTCTCTCCACCCATGATTGTGCTAGACAGTCAAGAGGAAAAGGTTAACACCCACACTACACCTCAAGCAACACATAGCCCTTCTAAACCCACACCACCAACACCCACACATAGCAACATTAAATCCACATATGCAGAGGCCCTTAACTGTAACCTGTCCAAGCAACAAGGTCCTCTGAAGCTGAAACACAAACAACAATCACAACCAAAGTGTCACATAGCTCACAACACCAGTGTGCCACCCAGCAGCAACCCTTAAGGCAAGACAACTTACCTAGCACTTTAGTCATAGGTGATTCTATAGTCAGGCACACTGATGTCCCACTCACCAGGCAGAACAAGGAGAAAATTACAGTCAGCTGCCTGTTGGGTGCCAGGATCCACCGCATAATGCACGCATTCAAGTCACTCCACGACAAGTTCAAATATGACTCTGTCATTGTCCATGTTGGAGTGAATGACTTGAGACGTACCTCCCTGGACTACATGAAAAGAGGCATGGAAGAAATCTCGGATCATGTGGCCCAGGCAGGTATGACCCTAGCCCTGAGTAGCATCCTGCCTTCACCCAGAATGATACCACAATATAAGGACAAAATGATTGACTTCAACAATTGGCTAAGCTTTTGGTGTCATTCAAAGGGGATCCAGTAACTGTCTGCCTGGGAAAATACGATCGATAGACCACAATGATTTGCCAGAGATGGTCTGCACCTGTCACCCCTGGGATTCAGGTTACTGGCTAAGGCTCTTGCCACCCCTATAGTGCCTTTTTTAGGCAAAGTTCAAAGGACAAAACCACTGCTGTAACAGGTACACGCATGCAAAATCTGAAGGTAATGCTACTCAATGCTAGAAGTCTAAACCTCAAAATGCACTCTCTTAAGGCACTCTTAAAAATGGAGAACATCAATATCTGTGCATTAACTGAGACCTGGTTCAAGGCTCCAAAGAGCACCACTGCAATACCAGGCTACAGCTCTTACCACACTTTTCGGCCACCAAACCAGTTCCGAAACACTAAAGGTGGAGGAGTGTCTATATTCACCAAGGATATTCACACCACCAGGCTAGTTGCCCAAAACAATGCATCTGAAATTCTCCAGGTGCAACTAACACTAGGTAAGACTGCAATCCAAATTGTAGCTTGCTACAGATTCCCCCACCATGCCCCAAGATTCTCACTACACCTTTCTAAACATACTGGAAAATATTAAGATACAACCAAACACCCTAATACTGTGTGATTTCAACTACCCTGCCATTAACTGGGAAAACTACTCATGTACCAACACCTTTGCCCAGGGGTTCTTGGAATTCATAAATTCCAATGCCCTGGATCAACTAATCCATAGTCCCACCAGGGGCTCCAATATCCTAGACCTGGTCCTTACCAACATGGGAAATCGATGCTCCACACCTATGGTCACCTCCTCTTTGGTCAGGTCTGACCATAAGCTAATCGCCCTTAACACCCACATACCACCCCCAGTAAGGAAACCTCCATAAAAAAACTTCTCCAAAGCCAACTTCATGCTACTCAAGTCAGAAGTGACAAACTTCATGACACCCATGAGGACGGGAATTGAAAGTTCGACTGCTGAATCCTACACTAAGTCACTGTATGAGCACATCCACTCATGCATGAATCATGCCATCCCAAATAGAACCAAGATGCTCTCCTCCAAAAAAAGGAAGCCAATCTGGTGGTCCCCTGCCATAAACAAACTTTACAACAAAAGGAAGAAACTGTTGCAGAAGAGAGGAAAATCCCAGGATGCAAAAAACTCCCTTACCAGCCTCAGTAAGAAGCTAAGATCCCTCATAAAATCCTCCAAAGCTAGTTACAAAAATAAAATTGTCAAAGATTCCAAAGACAACCACAGGACAGTCTATAACTATGTCAAAAATCTAAATGGCAATGCTCAGATCTGCTCTGAGCTACAACAGAATGGCATTAAATATACTGATCCCAAGGATATTGCCAATATCCTGGCAGATCAATTCAGTGCCAACTTCACTCCCCTCTCACCCCCTAAACAGCCAATCTCAATACCAGAAGATTGCCAAATTCTGGTAATTATGGCCACAAAGGTGAAAAATGCACTCTCCAAAGCTAAGAATACAGCATCCATGGGACCAGATGACATCCTGGGTTGCATACTACATGAACTACAAAATGAACTGGGACCTCACCTAAGTGTCATGCTTAATCATAGCGTCACCTCAGGCTTTGTGCCTACTGAGTGGCGCACAGCTACAGTTATCCCACTCAACAAGGGGGGATCCACCTTGGATCCCAGGAACTACCGCCTCATCAGTCTGCTTAGCCTGATCTGCAAGGCCATGGAACGTATTATCATGGAACTTATAAATGAAGACATTGGCAACCTTCAAACACTGGACCCCACCCAGTTTGGGTTCGTAAAGGGCTGATCTTATCTCCTGAACCTGATTGACTTCTTCAAATCAGTCTCCAGAGCCATGGATGAGGGTAAGGCAGTGCACCAGCCTATCTGGACCTTGCCAAGGCCTTTGACCCCATCCCTTACTCTGGAATCATAGATAGACTTACTAAGCTGGGCATTAATCCCTACGTCACTTGATGGGTTGTCAACTGGCTTACTGACAGAACCCACACTGTAAAAGTAGCTGATTCCAAATCCAGCTCCAGACAAGTGGCAAGTGGAGTACCTCAGGGTTGAGTCCTGGGACCGCACTTGTTTGGCATCTACTTCTCTGAAGTACAGGCTAACATTAAGGGACTCTGGCTAACAAAGTTCGCAGATGACTGCAAACTGGGAGCCATTATTGAATCCCCAAATGATGTAGATACTCTACAAAAAGGCCTTACAGAAACAGATGCTTGGTGCCAGAGCCATGGGCTCAAGCACAATGCCAAGAAATGTATAGTTATCCTCTTTGGGAAAAAACATGCACCCATGAATTACCACATTGCTGACAGTACACTAAACACTGAAAGTGTTATAAGAGACTTAGGGACACAGGTGTACAGTGGTCTCACCTTCGATAACAACATCACCACAACAGTCAGGAAATCCTTCTATGGGGCACACCTCATCACTAAAGGCTTTTCATCCAGACAAAAGGAGGTCATTGTCCCACTGTACTCACCCCTCATTAGACCCATTATAGAATACAATGCCCCATTTGGTATGTACCTCACAAGACATCTGCAACAACTGGAAAGGCCACAGAAATACCTCACTAAAAGAATCACAGGCCTAAAGCAGATGTCCTATGCTGATCGCCTTAAAAAAATCCAGCTATACTCTGTCGCATATCGTCTACTCAGAGGCGATCTCTGCTTAACATACAAGGCCATGTCAAACCCAGAGCTGTTGGACATGCTACACTTAAAGAAATCCCAATCCCTCAGAGCCACATGCTCCAGGGATCCAAACCTTGTCATCGCAGTAAACAAAACATGCTAGAGGGATAGGTTTTTGACCTAGACACTCCCCATACTCTGGAATAGACTGCCCACACATGTCAAACAGAGTGCCTCTTTGGCCCTCTTCAATAGGAACCTTGACAATTGGATGGGAGAAAGGAAATTCACCCCGGGTATCACGTCAGTTACCCTGCCAGACAGAGTCCAGGGAAGTAAATAGTGTGGGCCAAAATAGCCAGGGAATTGTTATGACTAGGCTTGTATAGGCCCTATGGCTGAAAGCCTAATAACAACCTATGAACCTTTGAACCTATGTCATACAGCTCTAACTATTTCATATCATTACATCAGTTGTATATCATATGTCTATATGTTTATCAGTGGAAATGTGTGGATGAGGGCCGTGGCACCTTATATGGACACATTACAACTGAGGTGGATGCAGTTCATGCAGTGCAATTAATGACACAAATGCTGATAGTCACAGAATGCTGCTGGGGAACACCTGTATAATCTTTGTGAATAGCAGCACAATAGCACATACGATGAATTCCCCAAGGTTACATGTGAAACTTAACATGTCATATGTTTGTGTATATAACAGCATTACAACATGTAGATGAGTCCAGGAATATGTGCCCATGCAATCAGTATAACATCATATTGCTGTATGTCAAATAATATTTCCAGATGCCAGGTTTACACGTAAACAACTGTGACACACTGCAGCTGTCACTGTGATGGTTGAATGAGAACTGTGTAGAATTTTGTTATACTCCACTGCAAGAACACATGCCTTAGTAAGGCAGCAGTGTACATAGTATCCTCCCATGTCAACAGTCCTCTGGAGGCATATCACTTGAGTGGTAATGAAAGGAACATGTAACCAAATGGCAGCAGCAGACATCAGTACAGTAGCTGAAATCACAGATTGGAATATACTGTTGTATGGATACAGTACACCTACACATCGACATAGTACATGTGGATGACAACAGCATTGACATGTGCAATGTTCAAGGGTTATAGGAAATTACTAGGCTAAGAGCCAAGAGTGCATAAAATATTAGCCATTATTACACTATTTAAACCAAACTCACTAAATATATATGGACAGCGCAGTGGTGCAGTGGTATCATTGTTGCCTCACAGCAAGAGGTTCCCTGATTTGATTCTTAGCTGGTATGCCTTCTGCATGGAGTCTGCATATCTTCACTGCATTTGTGTGGGTTTTCTCTGCACACTATGGTTTCCTACCATGTCACAAAGACATGCGTCTTGAGTGCTTCTCCCTGGGCCTCTGCTGAAAATTGGCTCATTCCAAGTCAGCTTTCCTGGCAAACTAATTTTAAATAAATAAATATATGATGGGAGATAGTGTGTGAATTTTTTTGATTTGATTTCAAACTGCCTCTGTCCATATGTGACATGTGCACCACTCCATGACAGAATTAACAATCACACATCCAGTGGTCTGGAGATGGCTCGTAGAGAGTCATGGAGTGACTCTGCTTCAGATTGAGATGACATGCTCAGTGTTCCACAGAAAGGATGTTATGTGTACAGAAAGAAACATGGGATGCTGTATTCATGAGTCTATGTAAAACCTTCTCCTAAATGGGAGTCAAATGAAAAGTGATTCAAAACATTTTACAATGATATTAATATATCATCAACCATACAAAAGTTGGCTATGGTCAGATTCAAACACCACACCTATGTAAATATACAAACTGGATTCCATACAACATAAGACTTGCACCACTGCCCAAATCTGTCTTTTACACTGTCACAGTGCACTTTATAGAAGATGAAATCATCAGTGTATTTTGCAACGAAGGAGTCTCTGATGCAGCTGGGTATTCGTATTCTAGTGTAAGATTGCATCCAGACTGATAGCTGAATGAACACACACACTCAAGCTGACTGCTGCAAGGTTAGAAATCCTATGTATTTAGTTACACAAGTTGCAGAACATTGTACTTAATGCTAGCACCACCACACAAACCTGTCTTGACTTGTGACAGAATGCAGTTTATAGAGAATGATGTCATCAATGTATACAGTCAAGAAGATTTTGGCTGGAGTGTATGACAGCTATAGACTCACATTCTGGTGTAAAACTAGACTAATAGTTAAATGAACACATACACACTCACCAGTTGACTCCTGTGAGATTCGAACCCTTACCCATTTAGTTACACAGAATAAATAACACAGTATTTAATGCTAGTGCTAACACACAAGTCTGTGTTTAATTGTGTCAGAGTGCACTTTATAGATGATGACATCATCAGTGTATACAGAGAAGATGTTTGCATGAGTGTCTGACATAGCTGAGGAGTTACATTCTGGTATAAAATTTTTTGATATTGATAGCTGAATGAACACATACAGAAACACACTCACATTGTCTGCTGTGACATTAGATCCCTTATCTATCTAATTACACAAGTTAAAGAACACAGTACTTAATGTTCATGCCACTGCAGAAGTCTGATTTTAACAGTGCCAGATTGCACTTTATGGAGGATGATATCATCAGTGTATGCTGAGAAGAAGATGTTGGGAGGGCTGTATAAAATTGCTGTGCAGTTATGTATCAGTGTAAAAGTATCTACTGAATGCTACTTGAGTGAGGGCAGCAGGACCTGAACTTATGCTCTTCAGACTGCACACACACACACACACACACACACACACACACACACACACACACACACACACACACACACACACACACACTGACTGTTGTGAGATCAGATCCCCTACCTATCTAATTGCACAAGCTAGAGAACACAGTACTAAATGCTCATACCACTGCATAAGTCTGACTTTAATAGTGTCAGACTGCACTTTATAGAGGATGACATCATCATTTAATGCTGAGAAGATGATGTTGGGAAGGCTGTATGAAATTCCTGTGGAGTCTTGTAACCATGTAAAAGTATTGTCTGAATGCTACTTGAGTGAGGTCAGCAGAACATGGACTTATGTTCTTCTGACTATATGCACACACACACACACACAAGCTGACTGCTGCAAGATCAAAACTCCAACCTATCTAATTATACAAGCTAGAGAACACAGTACTTAATGCACATGCTACCACAGAAGTCTGATTTTAACATTGTCAGAGTGTGCTTTATAGAGCTTGACATCACCATAGTGTTGCAAGTGACATATACTGTTATGAAACTTTCTTGCAAAGCCAGGACTTGTGATATGATTGTGTGATTGCAATTTGCAAAAGGATATATAAATATATCTTGACAACCTAGTTGAAAGAAACTGTCGTGAATAGATATTTCAGAAGTGAGACCGACATGTACTTGTTTCCCTTTTTCTCAAGATGTGTTGATGACAAGCACACATAAGAACATATTTTGGAAATACCAGCAGTGCAATGACAGAGTCACGTATACTCATTTTCAGATGATGGCTTGCACAAATTAATACAAGTTACTGACAAAATTAATAGTATATGATCACGGATGAACAATGTCCAGTGTCACTTTAAATCCACATCAAATGTAACAGTGTAGTTACTCTCACTAATTCAGGAATCTGTTTGACAATGGCCCAAGTCCTGATATCTCATTTGCAAATGCATTGCTGCAGCACACACATGAGTATCAGAAAGAAAGCATGTTTCAGTGAAGCACGTCACTGCCCTTTACTTGTGTTTATGAATGCACTTCCATGTAGTGGAGGATTACAGCACAGTAACCAGAGTTAGACATGCTCCTCCTCACATAGCATATCACTGAGAAACTGATTTACATGGATGATGGCAAAGTATTAGTGGATGTGGTTTGAATTTCAGGAATTCAAGTTGGGCTTGTGAACTAGCAGTGTCCACTGGTGCTTAATGCCAAACTGTGTGCAAATAGAGACATATAGTAACTGACCTAAATGGGGTTGATTGCAAAATACGTTTGTAAATTGTTAATGTTTCCCATGTCAGGCTTGCTAGATATGTTTTCAGAGAAATTGCTCACAGATAGTATGATGTGCATGCAGTAGTCAATCTTTGAAATGTTGCAGACAATGTTTTATTCCAAACATCACTGTTGGCCTTACATTCCCCATTTGTGCAACATTAAGCTTCAAGCAAATGTGGGTCTCTGCTTAACTTTAATTTGGTCCACCTTCCTTGGCATAAACAGGCTCAGTGATGATGTGTTGCCATCAGCACTCTGGACAGTATTGAGTTTGGAAAATAGAATTGCTGCCTAGATTTCTCTGAAGCACAGGGTGTAAAGGCAGGGACCTCCTGTTCAGAGCACAGGTGAGACATGGTTCAAATCCACTTGATTCTCTTGTATTACAAATGGTGTCAGGATGTCAATAGCTAAGTAAATGTAATCAGGACTGCAAATGTGACCATCAATGACTATACTAAGCTATGTGCTTTCCCAAAACTGTATCAGTAATGTCTACTTCAATGCACTTCTACAACTAGTAACTGTTTTGCAGGCCTCACTGTAAATCGCAAGTTAGTTGTGTCTGCAGTTTGCTACAAATGACAACTTGTGATACATCTTTTAAAGTGATTATTATGAGTGAGTGGATACGCTAACTAATTGTGTAGGAATTAATATGCCATAGAGTGTGTGCAGTGTTTTTCCTGACAGTAAGGACAGCTTCTGCATATTAGATTAACATTTCATCCATGTCACCTGAACATGTAATAGTAACTGTGTGAAAGTAGTGCCTTTAGTCTGCTTTAACTCTAAATTTTTGTAGTGCAGCGTGTTTAAGCACCATTGTACAGAGATAACAGGACTAGTGCAGCTGATGGCAACAATCACCAAGTTTTGCCACAGGACATGAAGAGCCATTCAGTGCCACTTGGCATTGGTGCATGATGCCACATGCAATGCAAAAACTGAAGGCTTTTTTATGGGCCATAAAATGGCTGTGTGTGTGTGTGTGTTTGTGTGTGTGTGTGTGTGTGTGTGTGTGTGTGTGTGTGTGTGTGTGTGTGTGTGTGTATGTGTGTCTGTGATTTTATTTTTTGACTAGATTAAAGGTGTAAAAATGAGGTAGATAGGAAAGTGATGAATTGAGGGTGGCAATCAGAGGGAAGAACAAAGAAAAAGCAATAAATGAATTTGCAGGAGAGAATTAGGAAAGAACTATAGAGATCTACTTTTTCAACACAGTAATGTGCACATGCCGAAAATATTTGATGAATTTGAACTTTCACCTCAACACAGATAGATGACAACAACATAATGATGTTGTATATCCAATTGGGCCAAATCAATTGTGTCGAAAATACACATATACAAAATGGAGAGTTATGTATGCAACAATTTTTTTTGTGGGTCATGTGCCCATTTCTTTTCTTTTGGTTTTCACAAAGAGAGGAATGTTGGGGAAGGGGCATAAGTATTTGAAGGTCAGGTAGGTAGGATAGGTGAGGAAACAGGTGCAGACAAACATGACAGACACAGGAATGGTGATGGGCACAAAAGGTTGGGGACACCATGACTGGGGAACGGTAGGGACATCAGAAGCACTTATCTGTCAATCATGGGATCAGTGAGAATCTAGTCTTCACACTCAGATGTGTCATCACTGTCCCCTTCCTCAGTTATCTTCCTCAGTTACCTATGAGACTGCTTGATGTGGGAATATTTTTTCTATTTTAATGAGCAACCTGTTCAGATAGCTGATGTGGGAACCAAGGCCAGGGTCTATTAAATCATGCACCATCTCTGGCAGCTCCTGGATGGTGACATAATCACCACATCCACCAATACTTCCAGAGGAGACCTCTGCATCAGCATCCTGGGCAATGCTACCTGATGGGGATGGAGCGGGTAGTGCAGAGGCTTTGGAGGGAGTACTGCCTGGATGCGTCTCAGAGGTGCCAGGTGTTGGTGGGGCAGCTGGTGGAGGGTTGGCAGCTGAGATACAGTGGTCGGCCTACATTCCCTGTACTGACAAATGTCTGGTTTATTTTCAGAAAGGTATGACATTAGAATGGTTGGATTCCAGGTAACCTACAAAAAAGGCAGAAAACACCAAAAAAAAAAAAAGACTGATAAGGGGTGGGGCGAGACAAAAAAGAAAATAGAATTGTAGAACCGTGAAATGTCACATTCATACTTTACTACAATAAACATGCTTTTCTTATCATAGTAGCTATAGAGGTTTCACAATCCCAAAAATTATTGTGAATTGTTACAAGTAATCCTTGGAATATGCACAAATTCTATTTATGCTTTTAAACATACTACAGATTAACTGAACAACATGACATTAAATCAAATATTGCTGCATTAAAAAGGAAAAATTAAACTTGTTGAATGTGACTATGGCAATTGAACCACCATAATCTGAATACACTATTATACTTGCCTAATATTATTACCAAAAGCTACAGAAGAAAGCATGCAGGCTTGCTGTTACATTTAAGATATGCACGCTGAATGTCATACTGATCTATGGAATCACAATATATTCAGTACAGTCAGGGTCTGTTATGCTGCAGACATACCCCTTGCCTCTCTGAGTCACTCCAGTCTCTCAATATTTGCTTCCATGTTCACTGTGATTTTTTCTGCAGCTGTAAAATAGAAAATGAAAGAACAGACATGAAAGCATTATGCATACCAGTATTTGAAGGTCAGGTAGGTAGGATAGGTGAGGAAACAGGTGCAGACAAACATGACAGACACAGGAATGGTGATGGACACAAAAGGTTGGGGACACCATGACTGGGGAATGGTAGGGACATCGGAAGCACTTATCTGTCAATCATGGGAACAGTGAGAATCTAGTCCTCACACTCAGATGTGTCATCACTGTCCCCTTCCTCAGTTATCTTCCTCAGTTACCTGTGAGACTGCTTGATGTGGGAATATTTTTTCTATTTTAATGAGCAACCTGTTCAGATAGCTGATGTGGGAACCAAGGCCAGGGTCTATTAAATCATGCACCATCTCTGGCAGCTCCTGGATGGTGACATAATCACCACATCCACCAATACTTCCAGAGGAGACCTCTGCATCAGCATCCTGGGCAATGCTACCTGATGGGGATGGAGCGGGTAGTGCAGAGGCTTTGGAGGGAGTACTGCCTGGATGCATCTCAGAGGTGCCAGGTGTTGGTGGGGCAGCTGGTGGAGGGTTGGCAGCTGAGATACAGTGGTCGGCCTACATTCCCTGTACTGACAAATGTCTGGTTTATTTTCAGAAAGGTATGACATTAGAATGGTTGGATTCCAGGTAACCTACAAAAAAGGCAGAAAACACCAAAAAAAAAAAAAAAGACTGATAAGGGGTGGGGCGAGACAAAAAAGAAAATAGAATTGTACAACCGTGAAATGTCACATTCATACTTTACTACAATAAACATGCTTTTCTTATCATAGTAGCTATAGAGGTTTCACAATCCCAAAAATTATTGTGAATTGTTACAAGTAATCCTTGGAATATGCACAAATTCTATTTATGCTTTTAAACATACTACAGATTAACTGAACAACATGACATTAAATCAAATATTGCTGCATTAAAAGGAAAAATGAAACTTGTTGAATGTGACTATGGCAATTGAACCACCATAATCTGAATACACTATTATACTTGCCTAATATTATTACCAAAAGCTACAGAAGAAAGCATGCAGGCTTGCTGTTACATTTAAGATATGCACGCTGAATGTCATACTGATCTATGGAATCACAATATATTCAGTACAGTCAGGGTCTGTTATGCTGCAGACATACCCCTTGCCTCTCTGAGTCACTCCAGTCTCTCAATATTTGCTTCCATGTTCACTGTGATTTTTTCTGCAGCTGTAAAATAGAAAATGAAAGAACAGACATGAAAGCATTATGCATACCAGTATTTGAAGGTCAGGTAGGTAGGATAGGTGAGGAAACAGGTGCAGACAAACATGACAGACACAGGAATGGTGATGGGCACAAAAGGTCGGGGACACCATGACTGGGGAACGGTAGGGACATCAGAAGCACTTATCTGTCAATCATGGGATCAGTGAGAATCTAGTCTTCACACTCAGATGTGTCATCACTGTCCCCTTCCTCAGTTATCTTCCTCAGTTACCTATGAGACTGCTTGATGTGGGAATATTTTTTCTATTTTAATGAGCAACCTGTTCAGATAGCTGATGTGGGAACCAAGGCCAGGGTCTATTAAATCATGCACCATCTCTGGCAGCTCCTGGATGGTGACATAATCACCACATCCACCAATACTTCCAGAGGAGACCTCTGCATCAGCATCCTGGGCAATGCTACCTGATGGGGATGGAGCGGGTAGTGCAGAGGCTTTGGAGGGAGTACTGCCTGGATGCGTCTCAGAGGTGCCAGGTGTTGGTGGGGCAGCTGGTGGAGGGTTGGCAGCTGAGATACAGTGGTCGGCCTACATTCCCTGTACTGACAAATGTCTGGTTTATTTTCAGAAAGGTATGACATTAGAATGGTTGGATTCCAGGTAACCTACAAAAAAGGCAGAAAACACCAAAAAAAAAAAAAAGACTGATAAGGGGTGGGGCGAGACAAAAAAGAAAATAGAATTGTAGAACCGTGAAATGTCACATTCATACTTTACTACAATAAACATGCTTTTCTTATCATAGTAGCTATAGAGGTTTCACAATCCCAAAAATTATTGTGAATTGTTACAAGTAATCCTTGGAATATGCACAAATTCTATTTATGCTTTTAAACATACTACAGATTAACTGAACAACATGACATTAAATCAAATATTGCTGCATTAAAAAGGAAAAATGAAACTTGTTGAATGTGACTATGGCAATTGAACCACCATAATCTGAATACACTATTATACTTGCCTAATATTATTACCAAAAGCTACAGAAGAAAGCATGCAGGCTTGCTGTTACATTTAAGATATGCACGCTGAATGTCATACTGATCTATGGAATCACAATATATTCAGTACAGTCAGGGTCTGTTATGCTGCAGACATACCCCTTGCCTCTCTGAGTCACTCCAGTCTCTCAGTATTTGCTTCCCTGTTCACTGTGATTATTTCTGCAGCTGTAAAATAGAAAATGAAAGAACAGACATGAAAGCATTATGCATACCAGTATTGGTTATCTGCGGCATTCCAAATATTTTAAAGTTGCTTGATCTATATTCTTACACAACTGGGGAGTGTCAGCTTTCCAAACTCATCCAGCCACTGGTTGAGTTTTGCCTACTTGCACATCTTTAGGTCGCTGTAGTGTTGTCTACACTGCTCCCCAGTGAATGGTGTTGCTGTTGCACTACAAACAGCATTTGCTAGGCTGTACCAAGCCTCAGCCTTGTACTCAGACCCAGTAGAGTCTCCCAGCAGTTCTAGCTCTATCCTCAGCATAGGGGGGGAATACATGTAGTCACTGGCATGCTGTGACACAGCATTCAGCAATTTTATAGGATCCCGGATGCTGATGCCTGTGACAACCCCAGTATGTCCCATGTGGGTCATTGAAAGGTTCATGGTGCTAAAATTCTAAGTGCTACACATACCAGGGTATCCACAGGTATTGGTTCCCCTTGGTTTTCCCTTGCTCTCGGGTGAGGAAGACAGAGGTTGCAGAGTTCCTGGTGTGTGTCTCTATCCACCCTGTAATGCACTACTATTTCTACTTGTGCAGACCATAAAAAGTTAAATGGGGTCTAAATACCCTTCTTCTCCTTGTCCAATGTCTATCAGCATCAACAGCAGTGCAGCAGCAGCATAGACTTGAGCCTGTTGCACATACACATGCAGAAGAGCAGCAGCAGCCCCATAACATTCTATCTCTCCAGTGTAGCTCCAAAGGCTGTATTCCAGTAGGTTTTGTATTAGCATGACTTTTCTGAAGGTTATGAAGTCTGAAACTCAAATGTCTGCCATTGTTTTATAACTTCAGTCTCTGATGATTTGCCACTAATGTGCCACAAAAACACAATTTTATGAAAAACAGACCAAACATATGAGGCAAAAATCTGGACATTCTGCAAAAATCTGTACAGTTGAGAGGTATCTTGTTGCAGTTTATTTTAAAAATTGCATGAATGGTGCATTTTATTTCTATGGAAATAGTTATTCATTTGTGTATTGATTTTAGTTGTCTAAGGTATCATGTTTGTTGTGCTGTGCATGCCTCTCAGCTGTCCAGAATATTGTATAATGTACCTGACTAGGTTTTCACACACACACGCACACACACACGCACACACGCACACACGCACACACGCACACACGCACACACACACACACACACACACACACACACACACACACACACACACACACACACACACACTTCTTGCACTCACGGATTCCCTTCACAAGCTCAAAGTTTAAAAACTTTGAACTGCAAATGGTTAAGACCATAAGATCGAAGTTATGAAACTTTGGACATTTTGAATGGAGATCACCGTTCAGCTAGGAATGAGAAATTTAACGTTTTCCTCACTGTACTGTGATCTCGTATTTGATTTATTTATTTAGCAGGGAGTGTGGGGGTGCCCTGCAAAAAAGTAAACAAAAAATAGTTTTTATATTTTTTATTACAATTTCGAAGTTACAAAACTTTGATCTTATAGTCTTGACCATTTGCAGTTTGAAGTTTTGAAACTTTGAGCTTGTGAAGTAGATCTACACACACACACACACACACACACACACACACACACACACACACACACACACACACACACACACATGCATATGTACGCACACAGGCACAGGCATGCACACACTTACATACCCATGCAAACACAGACAGGTTTAACACAATACTGATGCATACTTCATACATGACTCCCATGTACACATCACAGTCTTATCTTCATGATCTACTCCAGCACTGCCATAATTCCACCTTTTCTCTAGCAAGCTCAAAATATTTTCAGGTATAAGCCTTTGTTCTTTCGCAAACTGCACTATATACCTGTCCTACAGTTTTGTACTACGTTTTATTCAGAAAAAAAAACAGTTTACATTAAATACAGAGGAGATGAAACAACAAACCAAATTTTATCCCTTTGTCTAAGAGCAACTGTGTATATGGAGGGATTGAATATGGACATATTTCTCTTTGGTCAACATCTCTTTAGTTGATAAAATTAAGTTGACTACACAGATGGTCAACAGGTGAGTGAGATATCACATTTCTTAGCGTAGGGCAATATGGCCTTTCTCTGAGATTGTGAGATCCCGGTTAGTATATATAATTAGCAGAGGATGTGGAGGCCACAGAAGAGATTGACCCCCTGCAAAAAAACAACACAAAGATTTGGTAGACTTTGTGTAGGCTTAAGACGAAGCCTACATGGAGTTTACATGTTTGTGCGATGAGTAGCAGTGCTAATCGTGTATGCATGCAGTGCATCACATTTACATGAATACAAGTGAGGTTTCATTACCAGCAACAGTGTTGCCAGCTAGTAAACCATGTAAAGCAGCACAAAGGCATATAACACATGCAGACAAGTTTACCTACAGGCAAAACTGTTCTACGAGATTGCATGGGCAGCCACAATGACTTCCAGGGATAAAATGAATAGGTTCATAGGTCCATAGGTAAGTACTAGGCTATCTGCCCGAGGGCATCTATAAGCCTAGCCAGAATGTGTTGGCTTTCGCCGCCCCCTTATATTAGTTCCCTGTGCCTCTGTCCAGTAGAGCCATTAGTTCCCTGTACATCTGTCAGCAGAGCCACTGCAGTGATCCCCAGGGTAAATTTTCTGTTTCCTATCCACTTGTCAAGGTTCCTCTTGAAGAGTGTTAGTGAGGGGCTCTGCCTAATGTAGATTGGAATCCTGTACCAAAGCATGGGGAGTCTCTGGGACAGGAATCTATCCCTCCAGAACATCCTATTTATCATTGTTGTGAGGTTTAGATCCATAGAGCATGTGGCTCTTGTGGATTTTTTTTTTTAGGTGGAACATGTCCATCAATTCTGGGTTGGATATGGCCTTGTATGTCAGGCAGAGATCAGCCCTGAGTAAGTGGTATACAACCGAGTACTGCTGGAGTTTCTTCAGTCAGGCTGCATAGGGCATCTGTTTGAGGCTAGTAATCCTCTTGGTGAGGTACTTCTGTGGTCTTTCCAGCTGTCGCAGGTGTCTTGTAAGGTACATCCCAAATGGGGCGTTGTACTCTATGATGGGTCTGATGAATGATTAGTAGAGGGGCACAATAACCTCTTTTGTTCTAGATGTGAACCCTTTTGTGATTAGGTGGGTCACATAGAAGGATTTTCTAACCACCTTGGCAATATGATTATCAAAGGAGAGATTACTATCTACTTGGGTCCCCAGATCCCTTATTACATTTTCTGTATTTAGGGGACTACCACGTATGTGATAGTTCCTGGGTACTTTGTTTTTTTCAAAGGGAATGACTATGCACTTTTTGACATTTAGCTTGAGGCCATGATTTTGACACCAGATATCCGTCTCAGTGAGACCCTTCTGGAGGATGTCTGTATCAACTGGAGAGTCAGTTATGGCCCCCAGTTTACAGTCTTCCGTGAACTTGGTCAGCCATAGTCCTCCTGTGCTTGCCTGTACCTCTGAGAAGTATATACCGAACAGGAGGTGTCTCAGGACTGAGCCCTGGGGGACGCCACTTGTAACTGGTTTTAAGTCGGACCTAAAGCCTGCAACTCTCACCATGTGGGTTCTATCCATGAGCCAATTGGCGACCCATCTCGTGGTGTAGGGGTTTATAGTTCAGGCTGGTGAGCTTGTCTATAATACCAGAATGGGGAATGGTGTTGAAAGCCTTTGCGAGGTCTAGGTAGGCTGTGCAGACCTCCTTTCCCTTGTCTAAAGCCTTGGTAACTGTCTCAAAGAAGTCCACCAGGTTTAGGAGGCATGATCTGCCCTTAACAAAGCCAAACTGGGTAGGGTCCAATGTTTAGAGGTTCCCAATGTCTCTGTTAATGAGTTCCATGATGATGCGCTCCATAGCTTTGCAGACCAGGCTAGTCAGGCTTATAGGGCGATAGTCCCTGGGGTCCGTTGTGGCTCCACCTTTGTAGAGCGGGATAACTGTTGCTGTGTGCCACTCTATGGGTATGTAGCCTGTAGAGAGGCTGAGTTTGAACAGTGTGTTTAGGTGAGGGGTTAGTTCATTTTGGAGCTCGTGTAAGACACAGCCTGGGACACAGTCCGGTCCCATTGAAGCTGTGTTTTTGGCTTTGGATAGGGTTGTTTTAACCTGTGTGTCAGTGATTACTGGGGCTCTACATTCTTCTGGTATGGTTATGAGCCCTTTAGGGGGTGAAAGGGGAGTGAAGTTTGCACTAAACCTGTCTACCAGAATGTTGGCAATATCAGTCAGTTCAGTGTATTTTGTGCCATTCTGCACTAATTCGGAGCAGATCTGAGAGTTTCGACTTAGGTTCTTGACATAGCTAAAGAACACTTTGTAGTTATCTTTGGAGTCCTTGGCAATTTTTCTTTCGAAGGTAGCCTTGGATGATCTTATGAGGGATCATAGTTTCTTGCTGATACTGATCAGGGATGTTTTTCCTTCCTGGGATTTTACTCTTTTCTGTACTAGTTTCCTCCTTCTATTGTATAGCTTATTTATGGCAGGGGTCCACCAGACTGGTTTCCTTTTCTTGGAGGAGTGAGTCTTGGTTTTGCTTGGGATAGCACAATCCATGCATTCTTGCAGGTGCTCATAGAGTGCCTTTGTAAGGGATTCAGCAGCTCAGCTTGGACAGCGTTGTCCTTTAGCATGGGGCTGTGAACCTTTTCCACCTCAGTCTTAAGTAATATGAAGTTTGCTTTTGAAAGTTTTTTTATGGTGGTTTCCTTGATTGGGGGTGGCAGCAGAATGTTTATATCCAAAGTGATTCGTCTATGGTCTGATCTAACCAGTGAGGGGTTGACCTCTGGTGTAGACCATCAGTCGCCCATATTGGTGATGACCATGTCCAATATGTTGTCACCTCTGGTGGGGGTGTTGACCAGTTGATCCAGGGCATTCGAGTTTATAAATTCTAGGAAGTGTTGGGCAAGGGAGTTAGTACTTGAGTAGTTCTCCCAGTTAATGTTTGGGTAATTGAAATCACCCATATTAGGGCATTTGGTAGGACCCTCATATTTTCCAGTGTCTCCAGAAATGCGGAATGGGGGTCCTGGGTCATGGTAGGTGATCTGTAGAAAGCTACAATTTGAATTGCAGTTTTGCCCATTGTAAGTTGCACATGGATGATCTCTGAGGCATTGTGCTGTGCCACTAACCTGGAGGTGTGGGTATCCTTGATGAATATTGATACAACCCCACCTTTTGTCTTTCGGTCCGGGTTCTGTGGCTGAAAAGTATGGTATGAGTTATAGCCTGGTAGTGCTGGGTGCTCTCTGGACCCTTAAACCGGGTTTCTGTTACTGCACAGATATCGATGTTCTCTATATTGAGGAGTGCCTCGAGTGCATGCATTTTGAGGTTTAGACTTCTGGCGCTGAGTAGCATTACCCTCAGTTTTTGGTTACTTGTGCTATTTATGGTGGTGGGTTTGTCTTTTGAGCCTTGCCTAAAAAAGGCACTATGGGGGAGGCAAAAGCCTTGGCAAGTATTCGAAAGCCTAAGGATGACAGGTGCAAGCCATCTCTTGTGAAGCAACGTGGCTTGTCTAGCATGTCATCCCAGGTGGACAGATACTGGATCCCCTTTGAATGACACCAGAAATTTAGCTAATTGTTGAAATTAATAATTTTTTCTTTATACTGTGGCATCATTCTTGGTGAGGGCAGGATGCTACTCAGGGTCAGGGTCATACTGGCCTGGGCTACATCATCAGAGAGCTCTTTCATGTCTCTTTTCATGTAGTCCAGGGAGGTACATCTCAGGTCATTCACACCAACATGGACAATGACAGAGTCATATTTGTACTTGTTCTGCAGTGACCTGAGTGCTTGTGTTTTGTGGCGGATCCTGGTGCCTGACAGACAGCTAACTGTAACCTTCTCCTTGTCCAGCCTATTTAGTGGGACATCAGTGTGCCTGACTATAGAGTCACATATTACTAGTGTGTTGGGTATGTTATTTTGCCTTATGGGCTGTGATTGCGTGGCACACTGATTATGTGAAGTATGTGTTTCATGGTTTGTGATGCGGTGTGGAGGTTGTTTGGGTGTCTGCTTTGGAGGTCACTGTTGCTTTTGCAGATTTTTATTTAGAGCCTCCGAGTATGTTTTTGTGTATTTATGTATGTTATTTGCCGGTGTTGGTTTAGTAGGTCTATGTGAGACAGGTGGTGTGTTGCAAGTATTTTCCTTCTCCTCCTGACTGTCAGTTCCAGTCTTGGGTTGAGCGAGCTTTGCTTCCAGTTTGGTAATAACACATTATAGAAAAGTGTACTCAGTGTAATGTACACTACAACATGTTTTGTGGTGATCATTGACGATACTTAGAACGCAGTATAAAAATACTAGTCTGGGGAAATGTGCATATTGTAAAGGGCCACAGATTTGAATGTTAGGAATGAAGAAAGAGGAAGAGGACATGTGAAACATGATAATGTACACCAGATAAGGGTATGTCAATGTATGTACATTCCAAAGACAAGTCAGTAGCATGAAAAGTAATCATATATGTACGTTACAGTATTTACTGCTGTTTACACCTTCTAAGCAAGTATATTCGTATCATTGCACATTACTGTAAATTATGTGACTGTCACACCAGCTTACATATCAATGGAGATGATTGGTTGTAAAATAAACATCCTGGGATGATCACTGGAGAGGACATTTAACAAGGATGGTATATATAATAGGGGTATGTGCTTATTGTGAAGGTGTGCAAAATGAGTTGCTTGAATATGAGTGAAATGTCAGCATAGCTCTCAACCAATTAAGACACATAGCAATAGGCTCATGAACAGCAGTAGACAGAAGTAAGCAGAATAATGGACAATTTCAGAAAAATACCACCATTAATCTGTGACAGTGACATAAAAATATGCGATCGTAAGTTATTATACATATTCTGTAGAAACACACTTGTACAATTGTTGTGATTTGTCAGTGTCCTATAAGGGGAATCCAGCACACTTTCCTCAAAAATGACCACTTTTTTGGAGGTGTTAAGAACTGTGTTACATCTGTAGTTTAAATTACGAGCAATTCTGGCTAGTTGAGAGGTTTGCCTAACATATGCCACAATCCACGCTTTCAGGAATGTAACCCATGCCATCAATGTTGTCAGTGAGGTGTGTATTTACTGGATGAATTACAGAAAGATGTCTCACACATGCATCTTGTAGAACACCTTGAAGGGAAGTCTACACTGTCAACTCCTAATGGTTATGCATCACAAAGAATACTTATATATGGCCAAAAGATGTATGGAAGCTCACTATGCCAAAAGTGATACATCTGAGTAAATCTTTCCTAGAAGACATAGAATTCAGTCATGTGGACAACATCACTTAAAAGCAACACACTATTATCAGTAGCTTCCCTAGACACAGCTTTGTGTTGCATTCATCTGCCACATGTAATAGCAATGGATATTGTCTGCAGAATCTGCAACTGATGTGTGAATTAAGAAGTGATTTGCTATAATGAATAGTACAGCACTATGTGAGACAGATGCCAATGCATCAGTTATACCCATGTGCACAGGAATTACAGCACTACAATGTGTAGCATCAATGAGCGAGGATGCTGTCACTGCTGATATCATTCACATACCAAATGATACATGGAGCACACTTTCTTTCAGCACATGTCAAACCCAAGACATGCCACACAATCGCTGTCATCCTGACATTGACATGGAAAATGTAATAATACCATGAAATCTTGATATGCATGCATAAGTGTTTATGCAATTTATCAAGTAGTAATACTGACGTGATGTACTGGTATGGCTGCGATGCTGTACAGTCACACTATATTTGTACCTATGATACAACTGTACATCATAGGGTTAAAGGTGCATAGCAGAGCACTAGGCTAATATCCTAAGATCTCATAAAAGCCTAGCTCTTTGTAACCTGAGTTGTACAATTTTAAATAGCTATGTGAATGATGTTCACACAGGTATGAGCCTGTGCTATGTTATCTAATACCAACTGCCTCTATCCATTTGGGACACTGGCACAACATCAGGATCTAGGTTGCAATTGAAGAGGGTCAGGCAAGGCCTTTGCTTTACATGAATGGGAAGTGTGTTCCAGCGAAGGGGTAGTGTCTGGAAGATGTATCTATCTCTCCAACATGATTTATTATGTCACAGGCTAGAGTAACATCTTTGGAACAAGTGACTCTCGTGCAGTTAGTGTTAATAATGTGTAACATTTCCATCAAGGCCAGATTGCAGACTGTCCTGTAGGCCAGACACACATCAACCTTTAGTAGTCGGTAGGAGGTAGAACACAGTGATAGGGTATTCAGTCTTTTTGCATAGGACTTGTTATTTATACCATGTATCTTCTTTGTATCATAACTCTGGGGTTGCTCCAGCTGTTGCAGATGTATGGTGAGGTACATGCTAAAGGATGCATCCTGCTCAATTATTGGTGTGGTGAGGTCTGAAAACAATGTAATTATCATGTGCTTTGAAGTGGATGGCCTGGCCATACTTAAGGCATTGTGCTACATATGAGGGATTTGTCACCATTGTGGATACATGCTGGTGGAAGTTCCAATTATTATCTACCTGAGTATCCAGATCACATACCACTGTGTCTACTCATAGAGGTGTTCTGTCTATATTTTAATTAGCTTAGGTATTTGCTTTCAAAAAGGGAATTTTTTTTATTCATTTAGTGTGTCTCCATGACACTGGCAACAATCATTTTTTATGTTAATACTTTTTGCCATATATCAATAGTGTTCTTGAATTCAATGATTGTTCACAATTTGCAGTTGTCCACAAAGCTGGTCAGACAAAGACTGTCTAAGTTTGTCTTGTCTTTTGTGAATTAAATACTGAACAGGAAAGGGCCTAGTACAGAACCCTGAGGTACAGTCCTGTTCACTAGCCTCTTTCTAGAGGTAAAGTCACACACTTCTTGTCTATGATCCATTTGTTTACCCACTTTGTGATGTTCATAGGTTCATAGGTTAGTACTAGGCTAACTGCCCTTGCGAGCCATTCTAAGCCTAGCCAATTATCCCTTGTGAGACTCAAACCCTGCACCTTGTGTTTGTAAGGCAAACACCTTAACCATATGCCCACTTGAGAGAGTTTCTGTGTAATACCTGAGTGAGGATTTGTGTCAAATGCCTTGGCCAGGTCAAGGTAAGTGGGATGCATAGTCTTTTCCTCATCCATGCCCTTGTTGAAATTCTTGAAGAAGTCAACCAGACTTAACAGACATGATGTAGCCTTAACAAATTAAAAATGGGTTGGCTACACAGTCTGGAGATTACCTGTGTCCTTTTTGTTAAGGTTGATGATGATTCTTATGTCTACCTCATAGATGTGTCGAGTCAGACTTACTGGTCTATAATTCCCTCTATCAGGTGATGGTCGCCCCCTTGCTCAGACAGATGACTGTTGCTGTACACCCTTTTGCCAGAACATAGGCTGTCTGTAGGCTGTGTTTAAGTAGGGATCCAACTGTGCCTGCTATGTTAGGTTTTAAGTTATTGAAAAGGCAACCTGGGGCATTGACAGGGCCCATTGATGCTGTTTTTTTAGCCTTAGAGAGGGCACAGATAAGCTGCTATCCTGAGAAAATAAGCTGAGTAATGTTTGCATATACATTTTGGCCAATAGCCTCTAGGGACAGGGGAATGAAGTTTGACACAAACTGTCAGCTATTGGATTGTTTATTTCCTCACTAGAGTATGGGTGGTGACATCTAATTACAGCTCTGTGTATAGCTATGTATTCCCCTTAACATCTCATACTTATTTAAAAAAAAAGATTTATGACAACACCTCCAAATACATGTTTGGGTATGCATCATATGACACACAGTGGTACTGTTCACACAGTCATACAACTCTAACTATGTCACATAATTACATCAATTGCACATAATATGTCTATATGTTTATCTTTGTAAAGCTGTGTGTGTGGGCGCTGATACCATATATTGACACATTACAAATGAGGTGGATGTGGCTCATGCAGAACAGTTACTGACACAAATACTGACAGTCACAAAATACTGCTGGGAACCACATCAATAATCCTTGCAAACAGCAACCTAATTGTACAAACAATGAATTCTCCAAGGTTGCAATTGAATCACAACTTGTTATATGTTTGTGTATATAACAGCATTACAACACATAGATGAAACATGATGTATGGCCCCTATAATCAGTGTAATGTTATGTTAATCTGTTTCACAGAGCATTTAATGATGGTAGGTATACACATGCACACCAGTGCCACAATGCAAGTGTCACTGTGATGGTTGAATGAGAATTGAGTAGAATGTTAGTATTCTCCACTAGCAAAATACATGCCTTACTAAGCCAACAATATACATAGTATCATTCCATGTCAACAGTTCTCAAGAGGCATATTTCTACTCCTGTTAGGGAAGGAGCATGTAATCAAATGGTAGAAGTGTCTGTCAATACATTACCTCACATCACAGTTTGTAATACCCTTTTGTAGGGCTACTGTACATCCACACCTCGTTTCTTCATTTAAGGTTGTGCGTTAGGCCCAGCAAGCCAGCACGTAAAACTCTACTGCCAATCATTAGCGGACCGGAGTTCCGCTGTGGCGATCCCTAACTGGGAAAAGCTGAAAGAAGACTTTACTGTACATCCACACCTCAACATAGCACATGCAGATGACAGTAACATTGATATGTGCAATGTTTGTAGGGTCATAGGACATTACTAGGTTAATGTCCAACATCACATAAAATTCTACCCATTATTATACGATTTAAACCAAAATTGCTATGTCTCCATGATGGAAGATAGTAAGGGTATGTACGTATGTGTGTATATCTTTGATTGTTTTACATACTGCCTCTGTCCAGATGTGACATGTGCAACACCCCATGACAGAATTAGCAATCACACATCCAATGGTCTGGAGATGTCTTGCAAAGGCTCATGGAAGGACTCTGCTTCATGTTGTGCATAAGCATTCTTCTGGTGATGACATCCTCTAGTCCTCTGCAGGAAGAGTGTTATCTGGCCAGCGGGGAAAAAGGGGATGTTTGTCTCATGGAGCTATGTTAAAGTTTCTCCTGAGTGGTGGTTAAATGAAAATCGAGTCAAAAGATCATCCAGTGACTGTAATGTACCACCAACAACACAAACATAGCAGCTGACTGAGGTCAGTTTTGAACATTAAAACTGTACGGGTATAAAAGCTGTATTCCATACAATGTAAGACTAGCACCACCACATATGTCTTACTTTAAAAGTGTCATGTTGCACTTTATATATGATAATAGCATCATTGTAGGATGAGAAGATGTTGGGAGGAGTGTCTGACATAGATGTGGAGATACATTTAGGTGTATAATTATCTCAGATGTATTATTTGAATGAACAAGTACTCAAATTGCCTTTTGTGAGATTAGAACTCCAAAGTAACTAGTTACAGAAGCAGGAGAACACAGTATTTAACATTAGTGCCTCAGCACAAGTTTGACTTAAACATTGTCAGAGTGCACTTTAAAGAAGATAATATCATTAGTGTATATTAACAAGAAGATGTTTGGAGGACTGTCTGACATATCTTTGGACACACATGCCATTCTAAAAATTGTCATTAGACTGATTGTTGAATGAACGCACAAACACAAACACCAGTTGAATATAGTGAGATTAAAACTCCTCCCTATGTATCTACAGAATACAGTACTTAATGCAAATACAACAGCACAAATCAGACTTTAATTGTATAAAACATCACTTTAAAGCAGATTACATGAGCAATGCATGTTGAGGAGATGTTAGTCAGATTGTCTCACACGCTGCTCTAAAATAGTCTTCATGACAGCTAACTGAACACAAACACACAACAGTTGACTACAGTGAGATTAGAACTCCTACCCATGGATCTACAGAACACTGTACTTAGCAATGGCCTCAGCACACGCCTAACATTTATAGTATCAAACAACACTTTCAAGCAGATTACATCAGCAGTGTGCATTGAGAAAAAAAACTGTTAGTAGGAGTGTCTCACACCCTGCTTGAAAATGGTTTCCACAATGACAGCTAACTGAACACAAACACAAACAGTTGACTACAGTGAGATTAGAACTCCTACCTATGGATCTACAGAACAAAGTACTTAACACAAGTGCAACAGAACAAGTCTTACTATTAGTGCATTAAACAACACTTTAAAGCAGATTACATCAGCAGTGTGAGTTGAAAAGAAAAAAGTTTGACTTTTACACTGTCACAGAACACTTTATAGCAGATGGCATCATCAATGTATGTTCGGATGAAGATATTAAGAGGTCTGTAGGAAATTACTATGTACTCAGGTATGAATGTAAAACTTTTGGTTCGCCTTAAGACTTGGGTGATAACTGGAAGATACTGACTCATGCTATTCTGACTAAATGCACTCGTCAACACCTACACATCAATGGCAGTGGGATTAGAACCCCTATCTAACTTGTTTCAGAAGCTAGTGAACACAGTACTTAATACAACCACCATAGCACAAGCTTGACTTTAACCCTGTTGTAGAACACTTTATGGCATATGACATCATCAGTGGATGTTTGGAGGTCTGTAGGAACTGAATCTGTGCTCATGTGCAACTGTAGAATGTTGGTTTTCTTTAAGACTAGTGTGATGACAGTAGGATAGGGACACATGCTCTTCTGACTATGTTAGTGGCACTGCACGAAGCATCGGAAACCATCCATGTGCAACTAACAGCAGGCAAAAGTGCCTTTCAGTTTGTAGCCTGCTACAGAACACCCTCCCTATTACAGGAACCCCACTTGGCATTCCTGAGAACACTGGAGAATATGAAGGTCTCTCCAAACACTATGTTATTGGGTGACTTCAACTACCCAAACATTGACTGGGAAAACTACTCAAGCCCAAACACCCTCGCCCAACGGTTCCTTGAATTTGTAAACTCTAACGCAATGGAACAACTGGTTACCAATCCCACAAGAGGGAACAACATATTGGACCTGGTCATCACCAACATAGGGACTCTATGTTCCTTACCAGAGGTAAACCCCTCATTGGTAAGATCAGACCATAAACAAATTTCCCTGGCCATCCATATCCCGTCCCCACCCCCAGCCAAGGAAATCACAGTAAAGAATTTCTCAAAAGCCAACTTTGCACTTCTCAAGACTGAGGTGGAATCCTTCAAAGCCCCTGGGCCAGAGGATAATACAGCCCAATCCGCAGAATCCTTTACAAATGCATTCTATGAGCACCTGCAGGAATGCATGGATCGTGCTATCCCAAATAAAATCAAGACTCACTCCTCAAAAAACAGGAGACCGGTCAGGTGGACCCTGGTCATAAATAAGCTATACAACTGAAGGAGGAAGCTACTACATGACAGAGCAAAATCCCAAAAAGGGAAGGCATCTCTGATCAGTATTAGCAAGAAACTTCGATCCCTCATAAAATAATCAAAGGCCAGTTTTGAAAGAAAAATTGCCCTAGACACTAAAGATAATCACAAGGCCTTCTTTAGTTATGTCAGGAACATGGGCAGAAACTCCCAGATATGCTCTGAATTGTTGCATAACGGTACAAAATATACCGAACCTACAGACATAGCCAACATCCTGGCAGACAGATTCAGCGCAAACTTCTCCCCCCTTCCCCAAAGGAGCAAATGCCTATCCCAACTGAATGCAACCTCCCTGACATCACAGATGCACAGGTGAAAGCTGCCCTCTCCAAAGCAAAAAACACAGCATCTATGGGACCGGACGGTGTCCCAGGCTGTGTCTTACATGAGCTCCAAGAAGAACTGAACCCTCACATTAGGTCACTGTTCAAACTTAGCCTTACTACAGGATATGTACCCAAAGAATGGCGTACAGCTACAGTGGTCCCACTTCACAAAGGTGGTGCCACAACAGACCCCAGAAACTATCGCCCCATAAGCCTGACTAGTCTGGTCTGTAAAGCTATGGAGCGTATTATCATGGAACTCATAAACAAAGACATTGGGAGCCTCCAGACACTGGACCCTACCCAATTCGGCTTTGTTAAGGGCAGGTCTTGCCTCTTAAACCTAGTTGATTTCTTTGAAACAGTTACCAAAGCCATAGATGAGGGCAAGGTAGTCCACACAGCCTACCTGGACCTCGCAAAAGTCATCGACACAATACCCCACTCGGGCATCATAAATAAGCTTACCAGCTTAAATATCAACACCTATATCATAAGATGGGTTGCAAACTGGCTCAGAGATAGAACCCACATGGTCAGAATCACAGGTGTCATGTCCGAATCCAAACCAGTTACAAGTGGCGTCCCACAGGGCTCAGTTCTGGGACCTCTCTTGTTCGGTATATAATTCTCTGAGGTTTGGGCTAACACGGGGGGATTATGGCTGACAAAGTTCGCAGATGACTGCAAACTGGGGGCCATAATCGAATCTCCAGCTGACATAAGCATCCTCCAAAAGGGTCTCACAGAGATGGATGCTTGGTGCCAGAGCCACGGCCTCAAGCTAAATGCTAAAAAGTGCATAGTCATCCCCTTTAGGAAAAACAAGGTGCCCACAAATTACCACATAGGTGGTAATCCATTAAGTATGGAAGAAGTAATTAGAGATTTGGGGACCAACGTAGATAGTAATCTCTCCTTTGATAATCACGTTGCCAAAGTGGTTAGAAAGACCTTCTATATAGCCCACCTTATCACGAAAGGGTTCGCATCTAGATCAAGAGAGGCCATTGTGCCCCTCTACTTGTCACTCATCAGGCCCATAATTGAATACAATGCCCCTTTTGGGATGTACCTTACCTGACACCTGCAGCAACTGGAGAGACCCCAAAAGTACCTCACCAAGAGGATCATGGGCTACAAACAGATGTCCTATGCAGCTCGACTAAAGAAACTCCAGCTCTACTCAGTTGCTTACCACCTATTCGGAGGCTATCTATGCCTGACTTACAAAGCCATGTCAAACCCAGAATTAATGGACATACTCTACCTCAAAAAATCCAAGTCCCTTAGAGCTACACGCTCCAGGGACTTAACCCTCAGCACAAAAATAAATAGGACATGCTGGAGGGACAGATTAATTTCCCAGAGGCTCCCCTCACTCTGGAATAGAATCCCAATTCATGTTAGACATAGTCCCTCGCTGACCCTCTTCAAGCGAAATTTGGACGCGTGGATGGGAAATCGCAAATTCACCCCTGGGATCTCTCCTGTGTCCCTGCTAGACAGAGGCACAGTAAACTAATCTTAAAAGGGTACCTTCTGTGACCTACTTTACAGAGGCACAGTAGGCTAATCTAATAGGGAGGCGGAAGCCAAATGCACTCTGGCTAGGCTTATAAATGCCCTAGGGCAGATAGCCTAATATCTACCTATGGACCTATGAACTACGCACACATGCAGTTGCACATAGGGACACACAATTTGGCTGTTGTGCTAATTGAACCCCTATCTATTTTTTTCCCATCTGCAGAACACAGTAGTTAATATTTGTACCATCACAGAAGTCTACCTCTTCCTTGACATAGTGGTCTTTATAGAAGATGACATCATCATTATATGTTTTAGGTAATATATACTGTTGTGAGACTGGTGTGCAAAAAATGTGGACTTTGGATTTACTGATTTGTTTGCAATGTGCAGATATAGACACATTCTTAAACTAGATGCAATAAGCTGCCATGAATGCATTTTGCAGAAGTGTGACATACTTGCACCTGTTTCTCAATATGTTGTGTACATTACACACTTTCAGTGCCACACACACATATTTTGTGAACAGCATGGATGCAAGTCTTGATGTGCATGTGCTCATATTGTGATGAATTGATGTCTACAGTAAGACATGTAGAAGACAACCTCAATTGTCAATTGTTAGTATAAAGGTGTAACTAATTGCAGTTGTGTTGCAGTTGTGCTATTCATTTATGTAGTGCAGTTGACATTAGAATCTATTACTGACATATCCCATTTTCAAGTGCATTGTGGCAGGGCATACATGATTTATCATTAAATATGTGTTCAGTCAATAACAAGTCTCTTCCCTTTGATTGTGTTTTTAAATGGCTTTCAATGGGATGAAGAATAAGTAGGCAATAAGTGAAACAAGTAGCAATGTAATGTTTTTTGCAAGTAAAAATTTATCTTTTTTGTCTGCAGGTGTTGTGTTTTTCAGGTGTTGTGTATGAATGCTGACTGCCGCACAACATCACTGAGCATATTTGCATGGAGCAAGGCAAAACAAGTAACAGTGTATCCTTTTTACAATTAGCAATGTATCTTTTTTTGTCTGCAGAGTAAGCCGTGTTTGCACACAAGTTAGCAATATGCAAATGAGACAGGCAAAGGCCAAAATACATTATTATTGTAAAAAATTGTTATTGACTTTTATCATTAAAAAATGTGGGACCTGAAACATAGTCTACCTATCCTATGTGCTGTTTTTGCATTGTGTGCTACACACACACACACACACACACACACACACACACACACACACACACACACACACACACACACACACACACACACACACACACATGAGCACATGCAGAGAGTTGATCAACAGGTCTAATTTAAACTGTCCTTATCATACAAACTGCTGACCACTGTGCACTGTGCTAAGCAGGATTCTGCATCTTAAGGCAACTTTCATTAAATTTAAAATATTTATATGTGTCACTGTGTTTGCACTAAGCCGTGTGCTGCCAAATATTAATATTAATAATAAAAATAAAAATTTAAAATGTTAAGAGAGTTTTACACAACTCTGGAGCTGATGTAACTACAAAACACAGTGGGAGTATGTTATCTCTCCTTGGTACAGAAACAGCTTTGCAAAAGGAAAGGCAATCATGTGCATACAAGCAATTCCCATTTCTTCTACAGTATTAACAATACATACACTTGTACACTTTCATTTATTTGTAGGTGTGGCTTACATATTTAGTGCAATGATTAATCACACAACCATTTATAAATAACATTTGCAACAATGCAGCTCTATAATCTCTTTGCATTGTGTTCATTCTTCTCTTATCTGTGCTGCACTCTCAGAAATGCAGCATATAGAGCGTTTTGGCATCCTTGTCTAACTGTATGATAAAAAGTACTTGACCATGTAAAACATGTATCAGCACAGGCAGGGGAGTGTGTCTGCTATAGCACAGACATGACAAATATCTGCTACTTATTTCCATTTTTAAAAGCTTGCTAAAGTTACTTCTATGCTTTGTAAGTGTATCCTGAGTAAGACACCCACTACAGGAAATGTATTCTAAATTGCTGTTGTGTCTTCCTTCTCCCTCCCAGTAATCATTCACAGTTGCAAGCTATTAGCAACTAGTAGTGTTGTGCTTACACTCTCTGTACATCTGCTATACAAAGTCAGAAGTTTTGTATTCAGCAATTCTAATGAATTCATACCTCATTTGCATCTTCACCATGCTCAGAGCCCTGAAACTACACCATAGAAAGGTAGCCATGTAGCTAGGGAAGTTAAAAGTGAGAAGACTTGTATATTTGGACAAAAGAGAAGATTGCTATTCCTTTGATTGTGATTTATCTCCAGAGAAGGCTTCTAATTTTTCTAAGGTATGCTTTATTATTCAACTACATTACATATTTTGTAACATGTTACAAAGCAATTTATATATCCAGGAGAAATGGAACTTTTATCTGTATGCACTTTTTAAATTTCACTGTTGGCATAGGTATTTTTGGCAGGCATTTACATTTCTCAGATAGACAGGTTATTAACTTTCGTAGTATACTTGTTAAAATTGGATTTTACAATGTGCTGTGTTATTGCTGAGAAGTGGTAATGTATATGTCACTGACACAGATGTTATGATTCTAAGATGGCCCAGGTCACCCTCCAGGGGAGTGGTAGGCACAGTAAGAGGTGACTGGCTATCAAAAATTGACTGTTCTGTTGTAAATGTGTATACATTCTGATAATTGTGTGGAAAACATATACACCATGTAATTCTGTGGTATTCCTTGGTTTGTAAAAGCCTGCATTTGTTTGTTGTTTTGGGGGTGAGGGAGCCTCCTATTATTTGTGTGCTGCAAGAACAAAAGTTGTGCTTTAAATGTTTTTCTGATGAATGTGTAGGCATCCTGATATTTCAGTGGGATACTTAATACAAATTGTTAAGTGGTATTCCTTGCTTTGGACAAACTTAGTTTTGTGTGTGTGGGGGGGGGGAGGTGAGACAAATACATAACCTTCAGTTTTAATTACTGAAAAGTCTGTTTCCAGTGCTTAATGTTGACAAATGTGTACCTAAGTAAGGCTTTTACTTAAGTGATTATTTATGTGTTGCATCCTTCTGTATTTATGTCACATATAATTATGGCATCCAAGCTTACAAATCCACGTAAACCCCCTTTCAGTGACTCTGAGAATGAAGTCATAATATAGGCATTCAGGCACCATGAAGCCTTTCTGCTTGAGAGAGGATGTGGAGATATGGCTGCAAGAATGCAGATTTGGAAGAAATTAGTGAATGATGTCAATCAGCAGGGGGTTGTACCAGGAATTATGATTAGGTGTGTCATCAGGCCACTGATATGACTTCATCAGCCTGGAAGAGAGCAGCTGCAGTTGCATGAGAACAGCTGGCTTCAGGGGTGGTTCTGCTACCGAGCCACCACTGACACTAAATGAAGAGTTCCTGTCTACTTTCAGAGATCCAAACAGCTCAGTGGAAACTGCACACCAACATGTGACTGGTGTCGGTGCTGATGTGTCTGGGAGGACAACTATGTCTTAGGAGCAGCTTCCAGGTAAGCTTACATATGTCAAGTTTCAGATTTGCTTGTATGGTACAATATATAATTTCAGTAATACTTTTTGAGATTTATTTTTGTACCTATTGTTATGTTAATATATTTATACAACATAGTTGCTCATTACACATGGGCTTTGGGTGGATGTGTCAGCCAAGTTTCAGTTACAATCATTTCTTACAGGGCATATAGGCAAGTGTGTATTCACTGTCCCCTGTGTTATTCCCATTGTGATAGTTAATTGAAGTCTTTCCTGTGTTTAATTTCCTCAAAGAGACTCCTCTTTACAAAGTGTGGAGTCATCTGCATACAGTAAGCATTTTTTTTTGCTTCTTAATGACCATTTTTCAGATAATATATACATTTATCTGTATGTGTGAGGTGAGTGTAATATGTGTTTGTATTGCTGTGCCATCTGTAACAGTGTGACCAGTGCTACTTTGTTATCATATAAATTGTTTTACTATTTAGTGCAGTATTAATTTAGTTCCTGTGTTTGTTGCTTATTATCACAGGTGATCCTGAAAGTGGAAGTGTAGGACTCCTACCACCTGATGTCAGAGTATCAGTAGGCTGTGATGCTGATAGTGATTAAACAGAGGCACAGTCAGGGAGAGGCAGAGGTTGAATCTGACACTGAGGTTGAGATTCAGCCAACCCCTGTATGTCCTTCAGATAAAGTCAGTATGCTTACGCATACCCATTCCACTGAGCCCTCAGATATTGAACAGTTGGAGGATGACACACTTGATCAGGGTAGTGTGGTTACTGCAGCTTCAGTGCCAGTTGACTATGGCCGTAGCCAAAGTGTGGGTGAGGTGCCACACAGGAGGGTTGGTAGGGGTGCTCAGTGGAGGCCTGCTGTCCACCCTCCACCTGATCCTGGTGTGTCATTACGTGTCACTTGATGTATGTTTAGGGCCATCATGGAGGCACAGGCCTGTTCCACTAGGGCCTCAAAAGACATGCTTAGGGTTGTAGATGTGGCATAGGCTGACATGCAGGACTGCCTCCACCGTGTGTCCAATCAATGGTCTAGATGAACGACACAATGGAATGGGTAGTGTCTATGATGGAACATCTGTTGGGAGGGGAACAGCATCTAGATGGTGGTAGGGCAACATCATCATCTGCTGTTATCCAATGTAGCCGTGCCTGATCCCGCTCCTGTAGTGGCACTACTTCCACTGCCCTGCCAGTGGTTGAAGTGTCCACATCCAGACATGGTAGGCCTTAGGATCATGGTCCTGGGTGAAGTTGTGAGCAGAGCTTGTCCAGCACACATCAGTCATGTTTGAGTAGCACAACAACATCTGACCATGGGCATGGACATGCCAATGCAACTCCAGGCAGAGGCAGTTCTCGCAGTCAGAGGTGACAACAATAAGCTATCACCTCTACTATGCACAGCTCATACCTGTTCAACATGCCAGAGCAAGCACAGAGCTTGACTGTGTTCTTGCAGACACTCACACACACATTTCACCTCTAGTGTCCATACAGACACACACACATAACAGGTGCATGAGTCATTTCTGAGGCTTACAGCTCATTCTGTCTCATTCAGCATTTGATAATTAGCTGCATTTCCACCTGCCTGTATTTGTTGCTCACACACACTCACTACTTTTGTGGCAGTCTTGGCCTCCTGCCCCCCCCCCCCAAACAATTCCCTATGCAAATTATTATAACTGTTCCATCTTCCATCTCTTTTCTTCTGTCTTTGGGATTCAGGGATACATATGTATTTTATCTGATGCACAACATGCATAGCTGAATGAGTGCTTAGTGTATATGTGCTGGTGATGTTATTTTGAAAACTGTACTGCTTTCTTATAGGTATCTGTAGTCTGTGTATCTTTGATATATGAGGCATATTAGTTGATAAAGAGCAGACATTCATTGACATAAGTCAGTCCTGTCTCATATTGATGTCATTGCTGTAAAACTCACACACTTTCTACTTAGGTACATTTGCAAGTAACAGTATGCTAGGATCTGCCATTAATTTGTGTGCTTACACATTTACTTTCCTGTTCCAGGTTGAGCACTTACCTTGATTGTCCTGCAGTTACAACTGTTTTAATCTGGGGCTAACTCTGTGTGATGCTAGTAGTACACAGCCATCACATGGTGATGGAAAGGTTGTGAACATTGCCAGGCATCAATTTTATTGTATGTATGTGCATCGAATGAAAGTTGTAGCCCTTAGCTTGTCAGCATGTGTGCTATCCATTGCCTCTTGGTCAGGGCAAGGGCATATTGTGCATGTCCATCTAGCTCCACTCACAGTGGCTAGTGGTTCCCCCTCTGAGTTCTCACTTGCATATGGCTGTGGTGATCTTGCCAGTAGTGGTAGAATGTGTGCCCCTTCCCCTTGCTGTTCATGTTGAAGCTGTTTTCTCAGGATAATATTGTGTAGGAGACAGAGACAGTGAAAATTTCAGCACAAGTACTGGGATTATTCTGCAGGGCTCCCCCTAATGTATCTAGGCACCAGAACCATGACTTCAGCAGCTCAAACACATGCTCTATGATATTTCTTGTTTGGGCATGTGCCTCATTACAGAGTTGTTCCTTGTGTGTTTGTGTGGATTTCTAATGGCATCATCAGCCATGGTTCGAATACATCCTCTGCATCCCCCAGTAAATGACCTTGTGTGATATCCCCTCTGGAAAACCTCAGGTAGCACTGAGAGCTGTGCCAGATATGGGAGTCGTAGTAACTGCTGGGATTGCCAGCAAGCACATTCAGGATAATTCCCTTAGCATTACACATGACCTGACAGTTGATGCAGTGGAAGTCTTTTCTGTTTATCTAGACCCTTTTCGATTCCCTGGGTAGTGTTTTGATCACAATGTGCCTGGAGTGCATGGCTCCCAAAACTTCAGGGAAGTGTGCTGTGGGGTAGAAATCCTGCATAGTTATAGCTGTGTCCTCGAGAATATTGGAAAAATATATGTGGTTACTGGCATGCTGTAACATAGCATTCAGTAACTGATGTAGGATCATGGATGCTGATGCCTGTGACACCCTCAGCATGTCCCCTGTTGGTCTCTGGAAGGTTCTTGCATCTAAGATTCTAAGTGCTACACATACCTTTGTCTCCATAGGTACTGGTTCTCCTCAGTTTGCCCTTGCTCTCAGTTGAGCACGACAGAGGGCAAAGTTCTGTAGTGTGTTTCTATCCACCCTGTAGTGCTCTAGTATTTTGACAACAGATAATGAAAGTTAAATGGGGTCTAAACACCCTTCTTCTTCTTCTTGGCTGAGGTCTATTAGCAACAGCAGCAGCATAGACTTAGGCCTGTTGCACATACAAATGGAGAAGAGCAACAGCAGCCCCTAAAATTCTATCCATGTAGAGTAGTTTCCATTGCTGTATTTCAGTAGGTTTTGGGATTTGAGGCCAAAACCCGCTCTAAGTGTACACAATTGCTTTATAGCTTGTGGAATAGCCTCTCCATCTCGGATTGGTTGATTAACAGCCATTTCAGCTGTAATTAACATGCTACGATGTTTACCAGGTTTGCATGGTTCTATACGATATGCAGAACAGCTTATTGAATACAAGCTATGTAGGCTTTATTGAATGTAGCCCAGTGTTTTACTCTTTTTTTTTTTTACACTTTGTTTTGCATGCACCATGATTTTTGCCTGGAACATGAGTAGTGTCGACGTTTGCAAGGTTGACCTTTTTTTATTGATCCTGTGGACGTTGATGCTTAGTTGATGCTTAGATCAATGTCTGTTTCAGTAGATATATATATATATATATATATATATATATATATATATATATATATATATATATATATATATATATATATGGCAAACTGATAAAGTTTGGATTCAAGAATATATCCTCCTCTTCTTGCGGAAAGAAAAATGGGTAATTTGATGCCTTATACAGTGAAAGGAAAGAAGGAACACTGTAAGATGCTGAAGGTGAAAAAAGGCTTTAAACAGTTTGTACATGCACAGATTACTATTGAGCTAATATACCTATCCCAACAGCATCTACAGGAACAATGTAGTTAGAAGTAGGAAACTCACTGACAGTGGGAGAAATCATGTGTAGAGGGGTCTCTGACTGCCTAATTATATCCATGGACACAGATACAGTGAGGCAGCTCCATTAGTTAGCTATATCAAGGTTTATATTTCATCCTCATCAACCCCTTGTTTCTTATTTTCTACATGGGTGCAGGGTATTGTGTCAACTATCACCACCTCTCTCAATTCAGTACCACTCTCCTACATTCTTTAACAATCATGCCTGACTGTGATAGGTCTTCTCTCACACAATCCTTCCATCAGTTTGCTGGATGCCCTCACATCCTCTTGTTTTCTTTCTATCTGTCCCAAATATTCTTCACTAGATTGTCTTTTGCTTTTCTGCAAATGTACCCAAACCACCATAATATATACCCTTTAACCTTCTCTGCAATTGGAGCTACTTTGGTTTCTACAATTCTTCATCTGTCCCACAATATGCATCTAACCTCCTATCTCAGGCACTCCATCATCATCAGCTCTAGCTTCCTCAACTGCCTTCACTGCCCAAGTTTCTGTATCATAAAGTAGTATTGGCCTCACAACTGCTTTGCAGCTTACTTTTCAATTTCTTTGGCATTCTTCTGTCGAACTCTACCCCTGACACTCTGAGCCAGTTGGCTGCATCCTTCTGATTCTAGCTTTGACCTCCTCATTCAGACTTCCCTGCTCCTCAGCACCCCTCACAGATACTTGAAGCTGTTAACCTGTTCACCTGTTTTCCTTTATATCTCATTTTCATCTTCTTCTGATTTCCCCATTTACTGCCATTACAACTGTCTTATCTGTAGTCAGTTTTGTCCCATGTTTCTTCACTTTTGTATTCCATTCCCCTATCATTTGTAGAAGTTCTTGTTTAAAGTCTGCCTATAATGCCACGCTGTCAGCCTACAGCAACTTTGTTGATCTGTCCACTCCAACCTGCTTGCTAATATAGTCAATCGCCAGTATGAACAGTAGTGAGCTCAGAGCTGAGCCCCGATGCATAGATCCCCTCTGTGAGTTTGAACACTGCTTGTACTACTACTGTTATTGGCTCCTTGTACATAGCCTGCACTCATTCTATCAATGTTTCTGGGACTTTGAACTGTCAGACTGCCCAAATCAGTTTTCTTGGGACCTTATCATGTGCTTTCTCCAAGAATAGGAATGCCCATTTGGACTAATTCCTCATCTCTAGCTTCTTCACAACTACGTGTCTCACTGCAAACATTGGATTGATTGTGCTGTATCCTGATCTGAAGCTAAGCTGCTCAGCTCCCATTTTACTTTCTACTGCTCTGTATATTCATTTATCAAACCCTCTCCATATCTTTTATGTAGTGTGACAGGAGTTTGATACTTCTATACTGCCCACAGTTGTAAATGTCAGCTTTGGTCTTGTACACTGGCACTAGAATGCTTATTCTCAAGTAATTTGGGATAGGTCTTTCTCTCCATACTGCTATGAGTACCCTCCGCTCTAGAGCTATTTCTCACCTAACTCACCCAACATCTTGATCACATCAGCCATGACCTCATCTGAGTCTGATGCTTTCTCTGACTTCATTTTCCTTACTGCTTATTACTTCTTTTAGGGTGGTCTGTTCATCTTTCATTGTAGGCTGCGTCTGGGGTAGTACAGCTTCTGTGGAGTTTTCTTCATTTAGAAGCTGCTGGGAGTACTTCTTCCTTCTGCCTTTGATGTCTTGTGCGGTTGTGAGTAGGTAGTTGCTGGCATCCCTTATGAAGGGTTTCTGATGACCATCTTCTTTATCTTTTTATCTTTGCATTGCAGTCTGCTGAGTCACTTTCCAGAATCTGGTAGAATGCCTGTGATGCCTTCTTTTTTTGCTTTTGCAACTGCTCTCTTAGTGTTTTTGTTAGTCAACCAATATTCTTTCTTAGCCTAGTCTGTCTTTTCCACCTTCCACTTTTTTCCTGCACTCATTCTTTACTTTAATGACTTCCTAGAGTTTTGCATTCCACCACTGGCTTTGCTTATGTACCTCATTTTCACACCTGACTTGACCACATATCTGTCCTCACACATGCTCTTTTGAGGCACTGACATTCTTCTTTGGCTCTACATATTTCCTCTTCTTCCTCAAGTGCTAGATTCCTCTTCTTCCTGAGATGCTAGACCTCTAAGGTTTTATTTAAATTGTCTCTCCAGTCAACTTCCAGGTCTTCAGCCTAACCTCTGTTGACCTTAGGCCCTTCTCTGACCACTGTTTGCAGCTGATTGTGGCCACAAGTGGAATATGCTGTGGGCCAACTTTCACTGACAACTGTGAATGACTTTGCAATCACTGATTCTGCTCCAATGCCCTTTCCTTTATAGGAGGAATTTTACCTGAGCTGCATGTTGGCCACTCTTGTATGCGATCTTGTAATTATCTTTTGGTCAACATCAAGCCATCTGCCAGTCAAAAGTATAGCATAGTCTTTCCATCTTTATTACTTTTGCCCCACCCATGTTGACCCAGGCAGTCCTCATATCCGGTTCTGTCTATCCAGATATGTGCATTCAGGTCAGCCGTTACCATCACCAACTCATGTTTTATCAAGTAAGTTCTGCATCTGCTACCTGAATGCACTCATTTCATTGCAGTGCTAACTGTGCTGTAGGGCATAGGCTGAGGTTATGAATACTACCCTATCCTTACACTGCAGTCAGATTGCAATGTCTGCCATTAATTCTGATGATATTTCTCACTGTCTTCTGTAGTTCCACCCTCAATACAATTCTCACACAATTTGGATTCCAAGCCAAGTGGCTTTGCTGTCATTCCATCTTAAATCCTGGATAGAGACGATGTCCAGCCTCCTTACCATCATATCCACTTCCAAGCTACATCCTGCCACTAAACCTATATTGAGTGTAGCAATGCTTAGTTCATGTTTTCAGGTTGATTGGTTTCACATACAGCTTTCACTCAACAGAGCTATCCTAATTGTACACTAGACAGCCAGTAACTTGTTGACCTGAGGTTGCAGGGCTTTATGATGGACACATACTGAGAAACAGGGACACATAGAACCACTGTCAACATGGTTGTTTGGTGTAGGCTGGAGTAGGCCAAATACTCAACCCACGTATCACTGGCAAATAACCATGTCCATTTTTGACAGTATTAGTCAATGTGACCCAATGACCTAGAGCCAGTTTTTATACCATCATCTGGCTAGCCCTGAGATGGTGCACAGTCTGTGTTCCATGATCTCCTATCTAAAGGATTCTGCTCACCACAGTTGATATCCAAAAGGAGTTTATCTATACCACTCTTCACCTAATACACAGCATCTAGAGCCTGTGCTGCTGCCCACAACTCCATTTGTGGATGAATTTTAAGGGGAAAACTCAACATGCTTTTGGGAGGAGAAAGGATGCCCACAGAGAAGATGCTAAATCCTCACAGGAATTTGCCAGTGGTCAGGATCAAACCTTGTACTTTGTACAAGGGAGGTGATGACCTTAACTATTATGCCAACTTAACTATAATTACAATGAGTGGAAAGTCTGGAGTCAGACAAAGACTGAACAACTTTCTTTACTTCCACTACTCCACTTTGACTATACTTCTCTGCTGGGGTGAAGCTTTGTGTAAGGGTAAGGAGGTGGGCTATGGGTTGACATAATATAGCAATATAAACTCTGGATATTACTGTACTTAATGGCCGACCATACAAGAGGATGAAGAGAGAGAGGAAGACAGATGGCTTGCCCATTTTCTTCCAGAGTGGAAGACTCAGACAAGACCTCAGAGGTTTTGCTGCTGCTCTCTGAAGGAAGACCATGATCTCTCAGCCATTGCTAGTTACCCCTTCCTCAAGGAGGGCAACTATTCTGGAAGTTGCCCCAATAGTTTTAGTTTGTTCTAGATCTCTGGTTCTACAGCTGTTGGCCATACTTAAACTGTAGCTGGTGTGGGCTGTGCTGCAACCTGGAAAAGGAGCATTGTGGAGCTTGAAATTTCACATTGGAAGTGGTGATATTTTTGCCCTTCTTCTCCATGTTCTCTAGGCAAGCTTTAATTTCAGGCCAAAATATTGGTGCTCTGAAAGGGTGAGCTCATAAAAGTTATCACAACGTAATCAGCAAAGCTGGTAAGCCACAGCCAGGCATGGATGTACAGAGTAGTTCCATCACCTAAAGGTAGGGCTGAACCCTAGCTGAGTTGTATACTAATCAAATCATGAGGTAGGAAACTAAGGAAACAGCTGCAAACTGGGACAGCAACTCCAGTTTTAAAGGTCTATCTGACAAATCACCCATACAAAACTGTTGGGGGTTACAACAAATAACAGCTTCAAATATGACCTCCTCATACAGACCAATATAAAAAAAAACCTCACAAAAACTAGGGATGCTATATAGAGCTAAACAATTCCTTACTCATTGCACCAGAGTCTGCTCCCTTCTTTATTATATGATTCTCTTATCTTGACTAATCTGCAGGTCACTGTAAAATCTAAACTAGAACAGTGTTACAAGTAGCTAGATTTGCAGCTTATTCATGTCACAGAACATATCTCTATCCTACACTAAAAACTATAAATTGAATAGAGTTATCGCACCAACTAAATTATTCCCATCTTCTCCACCACTACCTCTGAAATTGTCATATTCAGTCTTCTGACAAAAATCTACTTGACATCTGTAAGCTTTGCAAAAACTGCGGTCAAAGTCTGTATTCATACTGTGTAGTCTGGAATACAATCCCTACACCAATCAGGGCAATACATAACATTCATTTATTTAAACTGTAACTAAAAGAATTCCTGTCTGACTACTGGCTTTGCACTCGCTGCTATCCTGGCTAAAATTTCAGCTACTTCTCCTCTAATACCTATATATACATCCTCTCTCACATTTCCCCTGTTTTTATTTCTCTTTTTCCTGTTTCCTTTACTCTTAATCTTGCATTTAGTCATTATTTATCCTGCCTCCCATATGTATTCCTCTTATTGCCTCCAACAAATACTGTTTCTCACTCTCCCTTCCCTTACTCTCTTCCTTCTTATCCACTGTTTGAATGTTCCACTCTGATATTCGCTAAGTATTCATCTTGTTTTACTGATGGTATATGTGTATTATTCTACATCGTATTGTATATAAAGAAGTTATGTACTCACCATAATGTTCCACTTGTGTTGTCCATCTCACCTTCATTCTTTACTGGTGGGTTTGGAACCGATCCTTGGTTCCGACTCGGTCATTTCTAAAAGATTGAGGTCGTGGCTGTTTCCCTATCCCATGATGCCTTAGGAAAGCTCCCCAGATCTTGTTTGTTGATAAACAATATGTAATAGTAACATTTATTAAAACTTAACAGCAGAGAAAAAGGTTGGAGAACATATTTTTCCAAACTTAACCACTCTGTCCTCCAGGAGCCAAAGGCTGGGGGAAGGAGTGTGGAATGTAAAATTGAAGGTGAGATGGACAACACACATGGAACATTATGGCGAGTACATAACTTCTTTATGTGCTGTTGTTCTATTTCGCCTTCATTCTTATCTGGTGGGACAGTGTCCCTAGCGCCCACTTTCTTGGGCGGCTCATGGGAGTATATTCTTCAGAACAGTAGACCCAAAAGAGTCCCTGTTCTTGGAGGCCAAATCTACTTTGTAATGAGTGATAAAGGTATGAGGTCTTGCCCATGTTACAACATCACAAATATTGTCAATTGGTAGTCTAGCCGAAAAGGTAGATGAGGCTGCTATGGCTCTCGTAGAATGACCTTTAACTTTAAAGGGTAGATCTTTGTTGTGAGATTTGTATGTAAAGGTAATGCAGTCTGATAGCCATTTCAAAAGCATGACCTTAGATACATTTGCACCTTTTTTAGATTCTGAAAAGGAAACAAATAATTGGTCCGATATTCTGAAGTCCTTTGTCCTGTGTAAGAAAAGCATAAATGTCTATTTGCGTCCAGCTGATGTAGCACATATTCTGCATTGTTAGCATAGTTAGGAAAAAAAACACTGGTAGTTCTATGGACTGATTTAAATTAGACTCTGAGCATACTTTTTGTAGGAAGGATGGATTTGTTCAAAGGGAGACTCTGTCTTAGTAGAAAGGCATATAAGGGGGCTGTATCAATAAAGCTTGTAACTCTGAATCTCTTCTAGCAGAAGTGATGGCAATCAAGAGAATTGTTCTCCATGTCAAGAACTTTAAATCACAGGATGATGCAGGTTCAAAGGGTGGGAGAATTAAACAGGATAGAGCAAAGTTTAGGTCCCATGGTAGTAAAGGGGTCTTAATGGGTGGGCTTAATAAAAAAGTGCCCTTTAGAAAAGCTTTACATAGTCTGTGAGACATCAAACTCGGGGCCAAATCTCTTACATGAAAATTAGATATTGCTACCAACTGAACTTGAATGGTAGCTGCAGCTGCACCTTCATTAAACAGCTTTGTCAAAAATTCAAGAATAGATCCTATGGGAGCGGAAAAGGGATCAATGTGGTTAGTTAATGCCCAAGAAGAAAATCTTTTCCATTTACTCATGTATAATCTCCTTGTTGAAGCCTTATGAGATGAGGTCAAGATATGCTTCACAGATGAAGAAAGGTTGGGGAGCCTGGCTATGTTTGGAATTGGAGCAGCCAAGCTGTCAATTTGAGGGTTTAACGAGAAGGATGGAGCCTCCCTGACTCATGAGCCAGAAGGTCCAGAACTGGGTCCAGAACCCACGGCTCCTCCTGGAGATGAGGCCAAAAGAAGGGGAACCAGATTTGAACAGGCCAGTATGGGGCAACAAGAATAAAATTGCTTCCCAATGAGCTGGCTTTCTGAAGAACCTTGGGTATCAGGGGAAAGGGAGGGAAGGCATAGAGGAAACCTGAGGGCCAATCATGTACAAGTGCATCCCTTGGCAACTCCCCTGGAGGGGAGATTAGGGAAAATAGCTGTGCACTTGGCATTCATGGACGTGGCAAAATGGTCTCAGCAAGGCTGACCCCATTTGAAAAAATAATTTCCACTACTTCAGTTTTAGGGACCACTCAGAAGGCATCAGAATTGCTGTGCTGAGTTTGTCTGCTATCACAATGGATTTGCCCAGGATGTGCATTGCTGTCAGAAAACGTTGAGAGGAGGTTGTCCATTGCCATACTCTCAGGGCCTCTCAACAAAGGGGGTAGGACTTGGTTCCTCCTTGTTTATTTATATACCAAACAACTGACATGTTGTGCATCTGTATAGCAATAGTTCCCAGAAGAAGAGAGGCCTGAAGTGCTTGCAATGCTAGAAGCACTGCTCTCATCTGTAGGACACTGATGTGCAAATGGGCCTCATCATCCTGCCAAGAGCCTTGGACTGTCCTTCCCAGATAATGCCCCCCCCACCCTATCTAGGAATCATCCATGGTCACTGTGGCTGGGGGAGAACAAAGAGTCAACCTAATGTCACATGAGTGGAATGAGGCCACCAATGAAGGTCTTTCTTGCAAGATTCCGTTATCAAAATTTGGTGGGACATGGGTAGTTTTTGTATAGACCACTGAGCAAACAGTAGCCACTGTAGAATTCTCAGGTGCAGACGTGCTAATGAAATCAGGGTTATTACTGCTGCTATGGTTCCCAAGACTTTCACAACTGTTCTTGCTTGAACCTTCTTCTTGGAGAGTAGGATTGGGACCTGATGTTGTAGGACTTGAATTCTTTCTAGGGGAAGTTCTGCCATCATTTTTGTTGTATCTAGATCTGCTCCTATAAAAACTATATGCTGAGATGCCAAAAAAGGCAGATTTTTCGTAATTTATCATGATTCCTAGATGAGAGCAGAGCTGTAAAGTGCTGTCTCTTGCATTTATTAGTAGATGCTTGGTGGTGGAGGTTAGGAGCCAGTTGTCTAGATACAGAAACACTTGGAATCCTAGACATCTCAAGTGAGTCACGACCCCTGCTATACACTTGGTGAAAACTATGGGGGCTGTAGTAAGACCAAAGGACAGAGCTTGAAACTGGTAGTGCCTGGCTCCCAGCTGGAAGCGCAGATGACTCCTGGATGGCCTGTCCATTTGAATGTGGTAGTATGCATCCTGGAGGTCTATAGATCACATCCAATCATCTTTTCCCAGAAAAGGGAATATTGACTGAAGTGTTACCATCCAGACTTTCATTTTCCTTACTGATTTGTTCAATATGTTGAGATCCAGTATGGGTCTGCATTCCCTTGTATTTCTTGGAACTAAAAAGAACCTTGAGTAAGTTCTTGATCCTATCTGGTCTGCAGGGACTGTTTGGATGACTCTTTTGTCTAGCAACTTTTGAATTTTTTGAGATACCAATTCCCTTTGATGGGGTGGGGCATCCAGGATGTTCTTTATATTTGGGACGGGGAAGGAAAAGGGTATAGAGTAGTCTCTGGATATTATGCTTTGTGCCCACTTGTCTTTTTGTTATTTTTAGCCAGGCTTCTGGCTACAAAGATAAGTGACCCCTGACTGCCTCCAGAGATGGACAGGCAGGCCTCCCTTCAGGAGTGCTTAAATGGCCTACCACGGAATGAATCCCTGTCGCCCTGTTTTTGCAGACCCCTCTGCAGCATGGAAGGCATCTCCCATTACTACTTCCCCCTCTGCCCCTGGGAGAAGAGTCACTACATGTGTCCTGAAAAGCTGTCTGAGATTTTTGGAACCCCATCTTTCCTCCCTGTTGACCTTTTGGTTAAGGTCTAGAAGGTAGTGTAAAATGGACTCTCACGGCAGAGAGAGAGTTTTCCATTCTTGCTTGCACCTGGTGAGTGTGTCATTAACTCTTGGCCTGAAGAAAGATGAGCCATCAAAGGGGGTATTAACAAAGGTAGACTTAAAAGGCTCTGCAGAGTCACACAAGCACATCCAGGAATGTCTCCTCAGGGATATTCCTGAACCAGCTGCCCCGCTTGCTCCATCGCTGCGTAGGAAATAAGCCTCATGGAGGAGCTAACCACAGAGTTTAAGGTTGAGAACTGACAGGAAACCTTGTCTGAAACCCCTGCAGCTACTGAACCTTGTAGAGTATCTCTTAGCTCTTTCAGGAGATCCTTCTGCAACCTAGTAAAATGAGTCAGGTAATTCAGTGATCTAAGTGCAAATGTCACTGAAGAGAATATGTGCTTCCTGTATCTGTCGATCATATGAGACTTCCTGTTCAGTGGATGGAAGATGAGGATGTCACTGAAAGCTCCTCTTTTGTGGCTGTCGCCACCACCATAGCATCTACTGGGACATCCTTGGTAAGGAATTCCTTGTCTGCAGGCACAGTAATAGAAGTGCCCTGACCTTCTTCTAATGCTTCAGTGAAAGCGAACTTCAATAAACCTCTTATTATAAGCTTCTTTTTCCTTTCAAGCAGCACTCTTGAACTAAAAGATGTGGCAAATAGAAAAGGATTTTTGTACAGCTCCTAAACAGTATACACAAATAGTGTGTTCATCTGTGATGGACATTTTTTGGTTGCATTTTTTACTTTTTTTGTTACCCTTCTTTTCTTTATGTTAGACATAATGAATATATATACAATAATAATAAGTTAAGCAAGTATAACACTAGTATAAGAAGGTATATAAACTATATATTATATATATATATTATATATATATATATATATATATATATATATATATATATATATATATATATATATATATATATCTTCAGTAGTCTTCAGTAGATATTTAATAATTCCACCCATGGTTATGGACTATATGTTGAAATTGAAAAAAGTCTGATCTGACACTGACTGATCTGAGTACAGAGCGGAAAGGAAGAAAGATTCTCACTCTCGGTCAGGATGATCTCAGAGTTGGTATATTTTAAAGGGAGGATGTGGAGGTGGGGGGGGCCAGCCCCCTGCTATATATATTTAGTTGTTATTTAACTTATTCAATGAAAATGCCAAAAGCAAATGAGCAATGAGATCTATCATGGAAATAGGGATGGAATACGAGCCAGTGGAAGACCTCAAGCTTTCAAGCTTTTTGAACGGTTGAGTTGGAACTGAGGATCTAACCCCACCCCACACCAGTTAAGAATGAAGGCGAGATAGGACATCACATTGATAATTTTATTAATTTATGTATTTACAATATATTGCAATGTGATGTTAATTTTACCTATATATATATATATATATATATATATATATATATATGTATATATATATATATATATATATATATATATATATATATATATATATAAGGTGAATTTATCATTGTGTTTGAAGAGGGTCAATGAGGTGCTCTGTTTGACATGAAGTGGGAGAATGTTTCATAGGTATGGTAATGTTTGGTAAACAAATCTGTCCCTCCAACAGGTTCTATTAAGGCCACATACCAGGTTAAGGTATTTAGATCAAGTAGCCTGTGTACCTTTTGACTTACAGAGATGCAGCATTTCCAATAAAGCAGGGTCAGAGATTGCCTTGTATGCAAGACAGAGATAACCTCCGAGTAGTCTGTATAAAACAGAATAAAGTGACAGTGATTTCAAATGATCCACATAGGACAGATGTTGAAGACCTTGAATTTTCTGTATGAGGAAGCTTTGGGGTCTCTCCAATTGCTGCATGTGCTTGGAAAGGTACATACCAAAAGAGGCATTGTATTCAACTATTAGCCTGATGAGGAAGAGTACAGGGGAGGTTATAACTTCTTTTTTTCTAGAGGCAATGTTCTTACTTATGAGATGAGCCATATAGTATGCCCTTCTTACCTCTGTGGAGACATGGTGGTTAAAGGAAAGGTTGCTGTCATCCTGTATGCCAAGTACGATGTTGCTATTGATGTGGTAGTTAGCAGGAACATTGCCCTTACTGAAAGAGATGATAATATATTTTTGCACTGAGTTTAAGGCCATGACTTTGGCACCTATCGCTTGTTTGTGTAAGACCTTCTTGTAGGATATTGACATTATTTGGAGATTCTGTGACCGCTCCCAGTTTGCAGTCATCAGCAAACATTGTCAGCCACAGACCTTTAGTATTTGTTTGTACTTTGGAGAAATAGATTCCAAACAGTAGAGGTCCCAGCATTGGTTCCTGTGGAACACCACTGCTTACAAGTCTGCTTTTGGAGGTGGATTCCCCTATTTTGACTATATGAGTTCTATCAGTGAGCCAGATAGCAACCCATCTAATGATATAAGGGATGATACCTCTGACAAAGACTCTCTAGGAAGAGTCATAGGCTCATTGAGTAGATGATATACTGTCTGGATATGGACCAAAATCTGGAAAGGGACAGATACTGAAGATGGTTGAAGCAGTGGTATTTGCATCACTGCTTTTGACACTGACACTGATGTCATGCTTGATATTGATGACATCAGTGGTGGCAATTGAAAGGCTGACCTCATCACAATGTGCACCATTGCCCTAAATCTCAGTGTCAAGCTTGGTCCCAAAAGAGCAGACATCCCACAAGTGTCAGGATATGGATTGAACTTAACTGACTATAGCCCTACTGTCCCTATTTTACTCCAACTGCACAATACCCACAATCCTAACTTGGCACTGCATGGTAACTCAGTCATTGCCTCTGAACTATTAATGGGGAAACATGCTACGTCAAGCTACAACCTTCCCCACCCAGCTGATCTAAAGATCTTTTTAACACATCAAGCAGCACCTTAATCACCTTTCTTCAGGAAATAACCTCACATGCACATTGAAATAGGAAGTGCAAAAATGGGACTTGCTGAAGTAAGGATGGACTACAGTAAACCTTACATGACTACAACAATTTCCATATATGGTTTACCCCTCTGATAGATACAAAGTTAACTTAATATATCTAAAAATCTCTAGTTGATCCATCTTGCCTTCAATGTGTCTTATTCTGAACTTATGCAATAGCAGATGATCTCCTCACCCTACGTTGGCAGTCTTATAACGGTAGGTGCATTGATACAGAATTCTGATTGTTTTACTTCTATCTTTCTTATAGTCTGTGTATGATAGTTACAAATATCTTCTTAAGTTGGATACTTGGTTCTCATCTAAATATTCTCACAGCACCTATGAGGTTTTCAGTGCCCATGCGCACCTCAAACCTTCAGGCCTGCATGGCACACCCCCAAAACAGGCCTTATGTTGAGCCACTTAATAAGTCTCTTTCTGATCATCAAAGACCACCAAGGGTAAGCCCATAAAACAATATTGGCCAGTTAAAAACAAAGGAGGCTGAGCTCTCTCATCTCAAAACTGGTGTAACCAGTCAGGAGGAGAAGGTAACCTCACACAACACAATTCCAGTATCACATAGTCCCACCACATCAGCGAACCAAACACATAAATACACAAAAACATACTCAGAGGCTATAAATAAAAATCTACCTAACCAACAGAGACCTCCAAAGCAGACATCCAAGCAAACGCTACCTCAAAACAAAACACACACAACACATAACTCACAAAGTCAGCAGCCACAGCCCTTAAGGCTGAATAACACACCTGATACTCTTGTAATAGGTGACTCTATTGTCAGACACACTGACGTCCTGCTCACCAGGCTGAATAAAGAGAAGGTCATGGTGAGCTGCCTGTCGGGTGCTAGGATCTGCCACATAATGCAAGCACTCAGGTCACTCCAAAGCAAATACAAATATGACTCAGTCATTGTACATGCTGGTGTGAATGACCTGATCCCTGGACTACATGAAAAGAGACATAGAGGAGCTCTCTGATCATGTAGCCCAGGTTGGTATGACCCTGACCTTGAGCAGCATCTTACCCTCACCTAGAATGATGCTACAGTACAAAGACAAAATCATCGATTTTAACAATTGGCTAAAATTTTGGTGTCATTCAAAGGGGGATCCAGTGTCTGTCAGCCTGGGATGACATGCTTGTCACCACTGGGGATATTGGCAAAGGCTCTTGCCAACCCCATAGTGCCTTTTTTAGGCAAGGCTCAAAAGTCAAACCCACCCCCATAGACAGCACAAGGAACAAGAAACTAAGGGTAATGCTGCTAAACGCCAGAAGTCTTAACCTCAAGATGCATGCACTCGAAGATCTCCTCAGTATGGAGAACATTGATATCTGTGCAGTGACAGAAACCTGGTTCAAGGCTCAGGCTATACCTCATATCATGCTTTTCAGCCCCAAAACCCAGACGGAGGGAGTTTCCATATTTATCAAGGATATCCACACCTCCAGGTTAGTGGCATTAGACCATCCATGTGTAACTAACAGTGGGCAAGACTGCTTTTGAGTTTATAGCATCCTACAGACCACCCCCTCAAAGTCAGGAATCCCACTCGGCTTTCCTGAAAACATTGGAGAACATGAAGATCTCTCCGAACACCATTATATTGGGCAACTTCAACTACCCAAACATTGACTGGGAGCACTACTCAAGCCCCAGCACCTTAGCCCAAAGGTTCCTGGAAATTATAAACTCATATGCTATGGAACAACTAGTCACCACTCCCACAAGAGGGGACAACATATTAGACCTGATCATTACCAATATGGGGACTCTATGCTCCACAACAGAAGTATATCCCTCATTGGTAAGATCAGACCATAAATTAATTTCACTGGATGTACACATCGAAAACCACAGTGAAAAAATCCTTCAAGGCCCCAGGGCCAGTGGAAACTATGGCCCAAACTGCAAAATCCTATATAAACACATTCTACGGACATCTCCATGAATGCATGGATCATGCTATCCCAAACAAAACCAAGACCCAATCATCCAAAGGCAGGCATCCAATCTGGTGGACCCCTGCCATAAATAAACTGTACAACAGAAGGAGGAAGCTACTACATGATAGAGCAAAATCCCTAATAGGGAAGGCATCTCTGATCAGTACTAGCAAAAATTACGATCCCTCATAAAATCCTCCAAGGCCAGCAGAGAAAAATTGCACAGGACACCAAAGACAATCATAAGGCTTTTTTCAGTTATGTTAGAAACCTGGGATGCAACTCCCAGACTTGTTCTGAGTTGATTCTAAACAATAAAAAATACACTGAACCCACAGACAATATCCTGGCAGACAGGTTCAGTGCAAACCCCCAGAGGGCTGCCTCCCAAACATCTCTGATGCTCAGGTGAAGGCTGCCCTCTCCAAAGCAAAAAACACTGCTTCCATGGGACCCCAGGTTGCATCCTACATGAACTCCAAGAGGAACTAATTCCTCAAATAAAACAGCTATACAATCTCAGCCTCACTACAGGATATCTGCCCACAGAATGGCGTACAGCAACAGTGGTCCCACTCCACAAAGGTGGAGCCTTTACGGACCCTGGAAAATATCTCCCCATAAGCCTGACTAGCTTAGTCTGCAAGGCTTTGGAGAGGATCATCATGGAGCTCATAAACAAAGACATTGGGGACCTACAGACACTAGATCCTACCCAGTTCGGCTTTGTCAAGGGCAGATCCTGCCTTTTGAACCTGGTTGACTTCTTCGAAACAGTCACCAAAGCCATAGATGAAGGGAAGGTAGTCCACACAGCCTATCTGGACCTCGCAAAGGCATTTGACACAATACCCCACTCGGGCATCATAGATAAGCTATCCAGCTTAAATCTAAACCCCTATGTCACAAGATGGGTCACAAACCGAAAGACAGAACCCACAGAGTGAGAGTTGCTGGAGCCATTCTGTCCTGGGACCACTCTTGTTCGGTATATACTTTTCCGAGGTACAGGCAAATGTGGGAGGACTATGGCTCACCAAGTTCTGCAAACTGGGTGCCATAATCAGCTCTCCAGCTGACACAAACATCCTTCAAAAAGGTCTCACAGAGACAGATAACTGGTGCTAGCACCATGGTTTAAAGCTAAATGCCAAAAAATGTATAGTCATACCCTTTGGCAAAAACAATGTGCCCACAAATTACCACATGAAACCCATTAAGTACAGAGAAAGTTATTAGGGACCTGGGGACCCAAGTTGATAGCAATCTCTCCTTTGAAAACCACATTGCCAAAGTGGTTAGAAAGACCTTCTACATAGCCCACCTCATCACGAAGGGTTTCACATCTAGATCAAGAGTTTATTCATCCCTCATCAGGCCCATCATAGAATACAATGCCACTTTTGGGATGTACCTTACCCGACACCTGCAGCAATTAGAAAGACCCCAAAAGTATCTCACCAAGAGGATCAAGGGTCTGAAACAGATGCCATATGCTGCTCAGTTAAAAAAACTCCAGCTCTACTCAGTTGCATACCGCCTACTTCGAGGCGATCTATGCCTGACATACAAAGCTATGTCAAATCCAGAATTAATGGACATGCTCCACCTCTGTAGATCTAAATCCCTTAGAGCCACATGCTCGAGGGACTTGAACCTCAGCACAGAAATAAATAGAACTTGCTGGAGGAATAGAATTCCAGTTCATGTGAGGCAGAGCACCTCAATGAATCTCTTCAAGAAGAATCTCGATAGGTGGATGGGGGATCGTAGGTTTGTCCCAGGGATTACTCCCGTGTCACTATTAGACAAAGGCAGAGTAAACTAAACCTTAAACATGGCACAGTATACTCAAATCAAGGAGGGCAGATAGCCTAGTATGAACCTATGAACCTATGAACTTATGAAATGTTCTAATGATAGGAAACTCCATAGGTACCCATATAGATGCTCCACTCAGCAGGTTTAACAAAAATAAGGTGATGATGGTCTGCCTCTGAGGAGATAGGATTAGGGGGGTCTATATCACATAGTAGAAGTATGACAACTTTGAATGTTATATGGTCAAGACCATATGTTTGAAGTTGTCATACTTCGAATGGAAAAAAAAAAAAAAGAAATAGCTTACCTGACACTTGTAAGCAGAGGGGCAAGCCTTTCCCTTTACCATATTGTAGTGCCATTTCTGAGTTGGTATATTTAAAGAGCGGGGGGTGCTTACAGGCCTTTGTTTTTTTTTTTTAACATAGTTAAAGTTTTGTAAGTTCAAACATCGGTTCAAACATATGGTGTTCGGACTTACAAAACTTCGACTATGTGATATAGACCCGGATTTGGCACATGTCTAGGTTACTCAGGTCCCTTCAACTCAGATATACCTACAACATGGACATTGTTCATGTGGGTGAGAATGACCTGAGATGCAGAACCCTGAATTACATGGAGAGATGAGACAGACCTCTTAAAGTACAAATCCAAGGCTTGTATGCTGCTAGCTTTTGAGCAGTATCCCGTCTTCACTGAAAATGATACCGCAATATAAACAAAATGTGATTAATTTCAAAAATTGGCTTAACTATTGTTGTCATTCAAAGTGCTATCCAATATTTGTCAGACCAGAGGTAAATGCCTGATAGCTCTACCTACTTCACAAGGGATGGCCTACACTTTTCTCTTAAGAATTTTCTTTATTGGCCAAGACTTTGTCCACCTTTATAGTGCTGTTTTTAGGCAATGTCAATCTTCTCAATCTGCCAGCCTTGCCAAATTAATCAAGACAGTTTAAAAGTAGTATTGCTCAATGCTAGAAGCCTCAGTTAGAAACTGCCCTCCTTAGAAGCCTCCCTAACCTTAGAAAATAGTGAGGTCTGTATTACTGCTGACCCTTAGTTCCAAGTCGGTGATAAGACACCTTCCCAAACAGGTTTTAATAGTCATTGCTTATTCAGACTCTGCAAGAGGTGGTAGTTTGCCCATTCATATGCATTTGTGACTCCTTCACCTTTAGACTTAGATTGATAATGACCTTGAACTCCTTTATTTCTTAATAACTATAAATAAGACCCTTTATCACATTCTGACCTAGAACCCCCTTTATGACAGCCACAACCCATGAGACATATCTAAACAAGCTAAAGTCCCCTAGCATCAAACCAAAAAATATTATTCTCAGGGATTTCAATTATCTGTTTATTAAGTGGAATACCTAAACAATTTTAAATAAATAAATTCATTGCCTCCCAGACTTAATCAGTGCAAACTCATTTGACAAGAGTTTACACACTCCAAAAGATAATCAGATTTACTGAACGTGATGTCAGCATGGTGAAGAAAAGGGATAAAGTTGAGACTATGACCCAGGTGACCTGGTTCTGGCTAGCAGCTGAGGTGATTATCAGTGCTGGCAGACAGGATGGGGTTGCCTATCCTGGGTGGAATGGGAGTGGTTTCCTTAACAGCTATGTTGGCAGCTCCGGTATTGTGAGACAAATGTCATGCAAAGAAATGAAAGCAGGACCTGGTCCAAGGGAGATGTCCACTGTGGCTACCAAAGCCAGAGATGGTAGTGTTTGTTATACTGTGTGTGTGGGAGTGCACATGCAAGGATATGGTGGTAGCATTAAGCAGTCCCCAGTGGTGATATAAGTGTGCATGCACCTTTGAGAGAGGTTAGGGCAGTAACTGAAAAATACTGTCTATTACCATGATGCCAGTGAAAGCACAAGTGACCCTTAATGTCTGCCCATGTGATGGTATAGCTGTACAAGCTCTTGCCCTGACAGACCTGAAAGGGCATTCTTTTCCAAATGGATAGGCCCATGTACCACTGGGAAGGCCCCATAATTGGTGGCAGAGGGGAGCAAAAGATAAAGAAAAAATATCCTGGACTTGATCATTATAAACATAGTATCGTTATGCACTACACCTATAATTTCACCATATCTAGTTATGTCTGACCATCATGCAGTGGTTCTCACCATTACAACCTAGCCACAACACTGAGAAACCCAACCATCTTCAGAGATTTCTGTAAGGGGGGTTTACTTTAGCTGTATGATGACCTGAGGAGGTTGTAGTGTCTTGAAGACCCAATGGCAAATGCTGCCACATTCATGGCGAGACTCCATTCTTACCCCAGTATCTGAATTGGCTCCTAATAAGCAGCAAATACAGCACCAAGCTGAGGAATAATCCACTTTGATTGAACTCTAGCACAACAACAGAAAAAACTCTTCCCCCTTGAGAACAAAATGAAAACACCATGCCTCAAAAGTAAAGTCAAAAAGTTAAACCAAGAGTTTTTAAATAAAATCAAATCTTGCAAAGCTAAACAAGGACTGAAAATTGACATATCGGTGAAATTCAGTCACTATTCCTTCTTCAGCTATTTCAGGAACCTTAGAAACAATACTAAGCACTGCTCAGAGATGACATATGGCAACTATTCCTACTCATCTCTTGAATATATGGCTGACATATTGTCAGACAAGTTTAGTTCAAATGTCACCCCACCACCACTCCCAGCTCCACCCATTTTGGCCTCTATCTCAAAGTTACCCCTGAAGAAATCCTGATTGCTCTCTTAGAGGTGAAATCACTAGTATTGTGTAGCCAAATAAAATGCTGTGAAGCCAGTTTTAAGAACTGTCTCACTGACCTTCTCTACAATCTTTTCAACCTCAGCCTCTCATCTGGCTTTTTGCCTGATTCATGAAAAAGTGCAGTGTTCATACCCCTTACACAATAAAGGCCCCACCACTGATCCTGCAAACTATAGACCATACACCCATAAGTCTTATAAACCATATCTTTAAGGCAATGGACCATACTATTATTAATCTCATTAACACAAACAATGGTAGTATAAAGTCCCTTGACTGAAATTTGTGTGGATTTGACAAGGGTAGATCTTGCCTGTTTAAAGTGGTTTACATCTTTAAAAAAGTCACTGAGGCCTTGTAGAAAGACAAGTCAATACACACTGTTTACTTCATTCTAGTCAAAGCCTTTGAGATCATTGCCCACTTGGGCCTGATAGATAAGCTTATCATATGAAATTTCATCTCTTATGCTACCCGAATGATACCAAACTGGCTAAGACATAGAAACCAGCAAATTAAGACTGGGGGTATACTCTCCTCTGAAAGGCTCATTATCAGAATTGCTCCTGCAGGGATCAGTTCTGGAGCTGTTCATGCGTTATACATACTTCTCTGATATCAAAGTTAACATCAAGAGCCTTCTGCTGAATACATTTTTTTACGATTGCAAATTTGTAACCAATATCAACTCTCCTGGGAACTCTCAGATTCCACAAGGGGGACTAACGCATAAAACAAATGCTGTCATGGCCATAATCTCAAGCTATATGTCAAAAAGTATAGCATTGCATCTCTGGTAAATAGAAATATCCTTGCTGATACCACACTGATGATTTCCCCATCAAAATAGCCAAACATATCAAGACCTGGGCTCACTTATTAACAACGAGACCTGCTTTGACAACCATAAATGCATGGCATGGTCATTAGGAAATTATATTTAGTCCAGCTGATTACCAAGGGTATTTTCTCAGTTCTAGGGATGTTATCATGTTCGCCTACTGCTCTCTTACTAAGCTCATGATTGAATACAATGCTCCCTTCTGGATGTACCTGCCCTGACTCATGATCCATCTCGAAAGACCCCAGTGTTTTCTCACTAAGAATATCAAAGCCTGAGACCCATTAACTATGCAGATCTCCACAGAGCCCTATCCCACTTCCCTGTATCATAAAGACGTCTTAGAAGAGACCTCTGCTTGACATACAAGGCCTCAAATGACCCTGTCCTAAGTGACCTCCTTCAGATTTGCTACATCACCAGCACTATGAACACTCATACAAAATATGTTAACCTTCAATGAAACATAAACAAACCCTGATGACATGATAGATACTTCAGTTAATTAATTCCTATTCTATAGAATGAGACTCCTTCACATTAAATAAAGTGATTTCTCACCATCTTCAAATACAACCTGGAAGAATGGATGAGTAACTACAGGTACACCTTCAGTCATAGCCAGCAATCTCTCATGGAAAGGGGTAGCAAACAGTGAGAATTTATGTGGCTATGCTACAAGTACTAATCTCTATATTAAAACTTAACAATTATAAAACATTTGCATTATCGCCCTGTATATTCCTCCAAAAAAAAAAAAAAACATACCGATATTAGAGAACATGCTTACCTTGACATCCCAAAACAAAGATAATGCAACTATCATCCTAGGTGATGTAAACATTGATTGGTTAGACATTGCCCAAAAGAACCCCTCAAAAAACATAAACCTTTACATCGTCTCCCAACTAATTCAAGACATCACCAGACCCCACAAAAATAAAAATCGGAGCTCCACAATAGACTGGATATTAGCATCCAACCCTAACAATATCACCACTGCAGGCATACTACCTAATACCATTAGCAATGACCACCCAGTATATATCCTATGCAAATCTACCCCAATCCCAGGTCAACACCAATACAAATCAACCAGAAATTTGACTAAGTTCCAACCATCCATATTTAATAAAACAGCTAAAGTAAATTGGGAACACCTCAAATCCCTACCACTTTATGAGGCAATTGAATTCTTTAACTCAACATTCCCAGACATCCTAAATAGACAAGCACCCACCCATCAAAATGAATAAAGCATAACCATGCAAGCTGGCTCTCAAAATCCACCCAAGAAGTCATGTCCACAAGGGATAAAATCTGCAAATTATGGCAGTAAAACAAAGACCCCTCAATTCTACTACAATACAAGCAACTCCGTAACCAGGCAAAATGACTAATAACCAGACATAATAAAGCACACAACCTCCACCTAAAAAGTCAACATAAAGATAATCCCCAAAAATTCTGGTCCTCCATTAACCAACTATTACACCCAGGTTCTCAAAGCAACCCATCTCCTGACCCAGACAATACCCCTTCTGAACTTGCCACCCTCTTCAATTCTTACTTTAGTGACACTATAGCTAATCTTACCACTAACTTTCCTACAGCTAGCACTACCACCACCAAGACAGCTGATGACCATATCATCCCAGAAAACAAACCTACCCTCAAGTCCAACCTAAAAATTTCCCTCAAACCCACCTCCACAATAAAAAACTTTCACTTAAACTAAAACCCTCTATTCTGGCCTCTGACAATCTACCCCCACACTTTCTGCAGCTAGCTACAAACTCTATAGCCTATCCCATCAGCATACTCATTAGCAGATTAATTAAAGAATCCATAGTCCCAGATATCTGGAAAAAAAGCTTACATTCTCCCCTTACATAAAGGCGGCACCAACACAGACACCACAAACTTTCAACCCATAGCAATTCTCTCATCCCTCTCTAAAATACTGAGTACATGCATCCATGTCCAACTCCTCAACCACCTGCTTGAAAACCAAATTCTATCACTCATTCAGCATGATTTCAGACCAGGACACAGCACCACCTCTGCCCTCCTCTCCTTCCTTGAGACAGTCAACCGGGCATGGAATGCTGTCAAAATAATCAATTCTCTTTTCATAGAGCTCTCCAAAGCTTTTGATATCATTTCCCACACCATCCTCCTCTCTAAACTATCCTCCCTCCACATTTCCTCACCTACCCTACAGTGGTTCAATAGCTATATCTCCAATAGGCAGAAATCCACCAAATGGCAACAATCTTACTATCACTTCTTCAATACTTCCACAGAGGTACCCCAAGGTTCCATATTTGGTCCTCTCTTATTTAGCATCTTTATTAACATCTTTCACTCCACTCTCCCACAATGCTCAGTAATCCAGTATGCTGATGACTCTACTATAACATGCACTGCTAATTCCAGCTCTGAGCTCCAGCAAATCACCCAGAATGCTTTCACCTCTACTGAATCTTGAATGCTTAACAATTATCTTGCCCTAAATCTGAAAAAAAACTAAATTAGTACTTTTTACCCCTAAGAAAACCACTCCCCTAGATATAAAACTCTTCACTATACAAGCCCAAGACAATTCCACTATAGAAGTTGTCCCACATACTAAACTACTAAGCATTTTTATAGATGAAAACCTTAACTCTGAGCTACACATAAACAATAACTAACAAGTTTTATTACTGAGACTACCTAGTATAGGAACATACATTTTAGGACAATGGGGGAGAACGATCATGGCATTGAAGAGTGGAGCCCAATTTTAGCCCTACCATTCTCCATACACATTTATATTTTCACTGGATAAATATTTAATGTTTGACTGTTTTTTGGCCCTACCTCAGATACTCCTCAAGATTATAAGCTGCTAATATTCACAGATGGTTATATCCACCCATGACCTCATGATACAGACATCATCACTGAGTAGTGGATAAGTAGAGGATGTGTCTGTAGGGACTCATGACTATTGTGCTGTCAGTCTCAGTATTCATGGGTGCACACGTGGCATGAATGAACAAGCTGTATTCAGTAAGAATGGCTCAGAGTAAAGAAAGTTAACAAACAGCAAAACATTCCCGAACACAGTTAATTAAGTAAATAAAATCCAACCTCTTGGTTCACATCAAACAGATACTTCATCAGATTAAAAAGGTAATGAGATAATCAGGCAGTTTATATTATCTATTAGCAGAGAGGCAATGAATTAAACCAAGAACACTGAGTTAAAACAAACAAACAATAAAAACAAAATATATATATATATATATATATATATATATATATATATATATAATATGAAAATCAATGTTCAAAACTCTCCTCTTCAGAACAGCCTTAACACTGCTGACTACACAATAATATTTTATTTGTTTAATGCATTGTCATGGAGTGTTTACTGATTCATTTGTTGTTTTTTACACACATATCATACAGTGCCTGGCTGCAGTGCTCATGTCAAGCATCAACATTACTAGCTCTGACTGCGACAGGCATCAAGCTTGTTTGGGATACTACATCAATGCATGACACCACAAAAAAAGGCTCCTGTTCCACACTGCTCCATTATTTAATGTAGATAATTATATCCAAGGCTGTTAGTAAAGTGTGCACTAATTCTCTGGGTACACTGTGCTACAATGATGGTAGGATGAACCATAATCTTTGCATGCTGTTAAGCCACAATACTACCATGATGTGCAGTGGACTTTTTCACCACTAATACTAGGGACTTGGAATACTCCAATGGGTGATCCTTCATGAGCTTGTTTAATAACTGCAAGCACATGTAGACATATCATTATGTAGTGCACTGAACTCATGACCACTGTGTGGCCAGTCTTCAGTATCCCTTTCAATATCATCATCATCATCATCATCATCATCATCATCATCATCATATCTTGAATGCAGTACCATGATATGACCAATCTTTTTTTTCCAAAAATCTTTATTTGATTTTATATTACCAAATAGCACTTTTACAAAAGACAGATTACAGAAATAGAGTGTAAATAGAGTTATATTAAACATACTTAAAAACTATAATACACTTATTTACAATTGAGCCATTCAGCTATTACAGTCAATTATTTAGTAAACTGTATACTTCCTATATAATTTACACCTGGAATAAAAGTGGAGTCAGATTGATAATCCAATACAACATACGCTATGCAAGGGGGGAATAGATATTTATGGTTACAGGGAAGATATAATGTTAAATAACTTTTCTCAAACTTGAAGTAGATTGGCTCTTTTTTTTATTATTATAAATAACCACCTCGTATGCCATCAAGCGTTTGATAGCCATTTGCTTATAATCTCTCCATGTAATTGCTAGTCTATCCATCCATTTAGAAGCAATATAGAGCTTCATGTGAAGGAAGATTGTAATAAGGATTCAGATTTGAGATGCTTATATAGCCATGGGAGGGGGATATGAAGTAATGTAAACTCCCATGTCAACATTGTTATTTCATATCCCATCTTTTGGAGCTGAATCTTTAGGGAATTCCATAACTTATATACACATTTACAACTCCAAAACATGTGTATTAAATCTGCTTTTTGGAACTCACAATGTGGGCATAGTGCTGAAATGGATGTGTTAATTTTATGTAGAACCACGGGGGTAAAATAGGCATTATTAATGATCATAAGTTGAGTGTACATTAAATTTTTCAGGGGGAGTATCGTAGAAGTTATTTTAATTGATTCTTTTATTTGTTTCTCCAAGATCGAAGGGTTATGATATAACCAGTCTTGATTACTCCTATTTATGTTTCTTGTCTTGGACATATAGGAGGAAATACTGCCGGGATGATGACTCCTCCCTGGATGACTTAGTTTGAGGTATTACTAGCCATCATGCTTTTGTACCTTCTAGCAATGGGAACAATGTCTGTACTACCCTTTGTTGAAATGTTCACCCTGTGCATAGCACATTAAACGGAAGGTCTATCCTAACAACCCTGAACCATCCCAACATTTTCTCATCATTTAGGCTATGCAGGGGTGCCTGAAGGCAGAATACCTAGCTAAGCCCATATCACTGCACTGGTGAGTTAGGTAATGAAACATTTGTTGGAAGACATATTAAAACTAGCAATCTATAACTGATTGCTCATGGGTTATAATATTGGGATGGCAACAGAAGCAGACTTACTGCAACTATGATGCAATGTCTTTGAAGAAATGCATTTATTAGTATTATTATTATTATTGCTATAAGTAACTGTGTGCATAACAGCCTATTAGAAAATGGATATAACCATAAATGATAACGTACTGGATAACAAATGTTCTTCAGAAAGGTATCATGCACAGATGAAGCCAGGTATATAAAAAAAGTATGTTGAGTCATGGCAGCATATCAAAGCACTGTGAAGTGCAGAATACAGAACAGTTTGCACTTGTTAAATTTGGCTAATACACAATAGATAGTGAGTGGAGTGCAAACAAAAAAAAAAAAAAGAAAGAAAAGAGAATAATAGTAAAATTAAAGAAACAAAAATAACTGCGGCAGTTGTTACAAGGACCTGCCATTTCCTTTACACTCACTGAGTGTGGCTCTTAAAAATGCATTTTGCAAGCATAGTGGAAAAAAGAGCAATGAAAGCAACTGCAGTAACAGTTACAGCAATCATACCTTTCAAATGCTCGACAAATCCAAAAAAAAAAGGAATGGACAAACAGAAAATGTAATTCACAGAACTATGGGTCTTTTGTCAACATGCATTTTATAAAACAATAATATGAATGATGATGTCTCCCATTACTAACTATAATCTTCTGATCCCCTGAACAAACAAATGTTTCTTTTTTTTTGGTAGTGCATTAGGTCATGATGAATTTTCTCTGAAATCAAACTGCTCACTGTCTCAGAAAGTTATGAGTAAAATTACTGGGGTTTGGGTGTTCATACCTGTGCTTATTGATGACAAGAGAGTAGTTATCATCACATAGGGTAACATTTAACTCAGAACACTAGTAATCATTGACTTAACAGTCAGTAATAGTTATCATCACATAGGGTAACATTAAACTCAGAAAACTACTAACCATTGACTTAACAGTCAGTAATAGTTATCATCACATAGGGTAACATTAAACTCAGAAAACTAGTAACCATTGACTTAACAGTCAGTAATAGTTATCATCACATAGGGTAACATTTAACTCAGAAAAGTAGTAACCATTGACTTAACAGTAAGTAATAGTTATCATCACATAGGGTAACATTTAACTCAGAACACTAGTAACCATTGACTTAACAGTCAGTAATAGTTATCATCACATAGGGTAACATTAAACTCAGAACACTAGTAACCATTGACTTAACAGTCAGTAATAGTTATCATCACATAGGGTAACATTAAACTCAGAAAACTAGTAACCATTGACTTAACAGTCAGTAATAGTTATCATCACATAGGGTAACATTAGTAACCATTGATTTAACAGTCAGTAATAGTTATCATCACATAGGGTAACATTAAACTCAGAAAACTAGTAACCATTGACTTAACCATCAGTAATAGTTATCATCACATAGGGTAACATTAAACTCAGAAAACTAGTAACCATTGACTTAACAGTCAGTAATAGTTATCATCACATAGGGTAACATTAAACTCAGAACACTAGTAACCATTGACTTAACAGTCAGTAATAGTTATCATCACATAGGGTAACATTTAACTCAGAACACTAGTAACCATTGACTTTACAGTCAGTAATAGTTATCATCACATAGGGTAACATTAAACTCAGAAAACTAGTAACTCTTTGACTTAACAGTCAGTAATAGTTATCATCACATAGGGTAACATTAAACTCAGAACACTAGTAACCATTGACTTAACAGTCAGTAATAGTTATCATCACATAGAGTAACATTTAACTCAGAACACTAGTAATGATTGACTTAACAGTCAGCAATAGTTATCATCACATAGGGTAACATTAAACTCAGAAAACTAGTAACCATTGACTTAACAGTCAGTAATAGTTACCATCACATAGGGTCACATTAAACTCAGAGCACAAGTAACCATTGACATAGTCAGCAAGGCCTTAAATGTTCAAGCAGTTTTACCAGTACAAAACTTTGTCCATTTCTGTTGTTTTTCAAAGATAGCTGTCAGAACCATAGACTAACACAAAATATATTGCCTCTCTTTCACTTTTTCCATTTTCACACAACATCCATACATTCTAACCCAATGTATTATTATCGTGGAAGCCCCTGCTTTCTCATAACACATCACTTCACTGTGAATTGGACATTATTGTAAAGTTGTAGTTTTTGTTAACCAATACGTTTATCTCACAAAGATAGCTTGTTTGGATAAGACTAATAAATTATAATTTCTAGTTTTTTCTTTGCTGTATTTAATTAATGTCCCTAAATATTTATTGTATTGTAATTTATTTTCTTTATGTGTCAGAGCAGTCTATTTACTCAAATAAATTATTACACTTTTTCCATATCTTCAAATCGACTGAACTATGAATGGCCTAATGGTTAAGGTGTTTGCCTTGCAAATAGACAGTGCAGGGTTTGAGTCTCACAAGGTACAATTGGCTAGGCTTAAAATGGCTCGCAAGGGCAGTTAGCTTAGTACTAATCTATGAACCTATAGCATAATCAGCTAGTCAATGATTTACAAAAGAAACTATACACAATTGCCTAAGTATATATTCTATAACATCACATGCTTCCATATACAATTCATATTAAGATGCTGTGCTATTAGTTCAATTTGTTTTGTTCAGTATTTTGTCAACTTTCTGCAAATAAGTGATGCATGATGTTGTCTTATCAGTTGTTTTCTTTATGGTTGCTACTTCCATTCAAGACACGTAGTTTGTGATTTTCTTGAAATCTTGAAAAGTTGGTGGTGCTTTATTCTTCCAATAAGTTGTTATGGCTTTACATGCAATGGATAGCAATGTCCACAGTAAAGGATATTTTATTTCTTTGTTTCTTTAAGTGTGTTATGAATTTTGGATATATATCCTTGCCCTTTATAAGTATTATTTATTAAAAGTATTACAAGATCTATGAACTTAGGAATATTATTTTTAAAAGTTGGTATCATCAATTCAAATTTATTTGTGGTTTACTGTCTTATTTGCTGTATTGGTAGCCACAATTTATCATCCAACTTAAATTTCCTTTGGATTTGATCTACTGTGAGTATCGCCATTGAGTATTTAATACCAATCAGTCACTTCTTTTTCTTTAAGCTCTTTAATTACATTTGAATCAAAGGTAATTGTACATTCTTGTGTACAAGCTATAGAATGTAATATAAAAAACATGTCTTTATATCTGGGTTCATGTTTATATATTTTCCAAACAGGATTATTGTTTCAGTAACAATTATATACTTTGTTTTTCCACTTTTATTAAATATGATGTTATGTCTTATCACATTATAAAATGCTTTTTCTGGATTTATATTATATTGTTTATGTCCTGAGTTACTAATGATATGACATATAGATTCATGAATTAATTTCCACTTGACTATATAGATTGAGTTCAGCCATAGAGTAACTGTTTTAGTAAGAGATGCCAATGAATAAATCTCTATATCTGGTAGATTAATTCTACCCTTCTCCCAACATTTTAAATGGTTAAGTGTGATTCTAGGCTTATTGTTAAACCATCAGAAAATCAGCATCATTTAATTGTATTGCTGTATAATTTTCTTAGTATTAGGGATGGAAAATGATTGTATATAATATAACAATTTTGAGAAAATTATTGAGTTAATTATATACAAGCTATATTCCAATATATAAAACATCTTATTCCATTTCTGCATTAATGATTTTATTTGACTTAGTATATGAACATAGTTAATATTTATTGTCACTCTAGTGTTGCTAGTTAGTAAGATTCCTAGGTATTTAATTTTATTATCATTTGCTAACTACTTAACAAAATCATTATTTAATTCCCTTTTATTTGAGTTAATTAATAACATTTTTATTTTGGTTTCATTAAATACAAGACTAGAAATAGTTTTAAAGAAATGTATTGTTTGGAATAATTCAGTTAATGATTTATCTTTATCGGATATTGTCAACAGGATGTCATTAGCAAATAATTGCATTTTCATTTCTAAGATATTCTCAGTTACTATGTCTTTAATATTTGTGTTCATTCTAACATAGTTAGAAAAAGGCTCAATTGCTAACGCAAACAGTAAAGGTAAAAGTGGGAATCCTTGCTTAGTTCCTTTTCTAAGAGTTATAGAAGTAGAGAGACATGACCCAGTCTTAACATAGGCCAGAGAATTTACATATAGTGTTTTAATTAAGAATGTGGATTGTTGTAAAAAACATATTCTTCTAGTAAAACCAGTAAATAATTCCAATCTATTGAACCAAAGGTGCTATTAATGTCTAGACTCACCAGAGTCATGTCTCTCACTTAAATCAACATAATCTATCAAGGCAAGAATTATTTTAATATTATCATAGGTGTGTCTATCTTTTATGAAACCTGTCTTGTCATGATCAATTAATGATAGTAGTACGTTTAATTCTCTTTGTTTATATTGCCATAAACATTTTGTAATCTACATTTAACAATGAAATGGGCCTATACGAAGAATATTCTCAGGCGTACCGACGATGAACCAGGGAGTAGTACCACGCCACCTTCTACTTTCCTGGATTGGTATCAGGACATTCCTACGTGTGAGCATCATGGAAAGCAGAGTAAAAGGACGGACAAAAGTCTTACTTTCTGAGAATCGATGGCTGCACTTGAGACTTCATTGTACAGGTACCGTAGCTTAAAGTTGGACAATATGTACCTCAATGAATGTCTGAACAAGAACATTGTACCTAAAGGCCTACGGGTCTTTAAGTACCCGAACAATGTTATGGTCGGTAGTGTATTTCACACTGACCTTATACAAGCCTTTGATAGATGTGGCCTGGACATTGTGCGAGCTATAGTCAAGAAAAATGATACGGAAATTGCTATGTTAGATCAGGATATAGTTAAATACAATACAGCTGTTACTTCTGATCTTATGTTTAAAGTTGAACTTGAAAACAAAAGATATTATCAGATTAGGAATGAAGTTGATAATAAATGTGATGTTATCTTGCAAAGAAAGTATAAGAAATTACATAGGGACATTAGGGAATATGAGGAAGGGTGTCCCTATCCTATTCCATTTTCCAGTACAGGAAGAATACATCAGAAACAACGCCCAATGTTCAATGCAGATGTTACCTTTTCTAATAAAGATAATCACACATCTCCGATACAGGGAGTAGATCCACTTCCCAGGAGATCTGAAAGAATAAGAAACCAGCGCAAAATACATACTGAGCAGTCTTTTCCCCCCCAGCGCCACCCATATGGGGAGACATCGAGGAACAACAGGAACCAGTTCCCAATTCAGGCTCAGTTTTGGGAATAGATAATGCTGAGGTTGATTCTACTTCTGAAAGCACTAGCTACACAGATCCTATATGTAAAAAGGATGGATACACTATTTATAATTACAGTTCTTTACAGGTCAATGATACCAATTTTAACCTTTTCACAAAAGGCTTTAAATATGTTCCAAGTAGGAGCAGCAATGTTACTCAAGTTATCATTGATCTCAAACTTTTTATTAGAAAATTGAACCTTGAGCACTTAATGGGTAATGTTGAATTGTCTACACATGATGACCTACACAGGAGAAGCACATACAACCCCCCTTTGCACCCTCAACTTAAAAATTTGGAGAACAGGATAGAACAAAAAATCAGGCGACATTGTAAACAGGCCAGATATACTCCTAATTTAACTATCCCTGAAAGTATCTTGTTGAACGACCTTAAACAAAATACGAATATCAGGGTTATGGAGCCGGACAAAGGGGGAGGAACAGTCATCATGGACCAAGTTATTTATGAGGGCAAAATGAACACGGTCTTAAAAAATGTGGCTAGATATTGTCCAGTTTCCCTTAACAAAATTAATATAGCCCATCAAAGGATTGATTTGGCTATAAAAGATCTTTTTGATCAAGAAGCCATAGATTATAGTACTTACTTCTTTTTGGACAATTCTCAGCCCAGGGTGCCCTCTATATTTGGTGTACCTAAAGTACACAAGAATACATGGGATCCACCTATGAGACCCATTGTGGCTGCTCAAGGGTCAAAAATTTCTCCGCTCTCAAAATTTTTAGATTACAAACTCAAAAGTGTATGGCCTAAAACTACTCATTTACTCAAGGATTCATGGGAATTCCTTAGACAGATTACCCCTGAACTTTGGACTCCTAGTTTGAGGTTTTTGACTATAGACATTGTGGACCTGTTTTCCGTGATACCCCATGATATAGGCCTATCGTGGCTAGAGGAAGCTCTTACAACCAGTCCAATAGCTAAGAATAATGACATTTTTGTCGTTTTACAATTAATGGAACTGGTTCTGTACAACTATTTTATTCACTTTTCGGGTGAATATTATAGACAAACATCAGGGGTGGCCATGGGAGCAAATTGTGCTCCGACTTATGCGGACATAATACTTTCAGTCTGGGAAAATAAATATGTGTTCAACAGTCCTTTTAGCAAATACTGGGTAGCCTACTTCAGGTTCTTGGATGATATTTGTATCTTTTGGACAGGACCAGACGGCCTTATTGCAGACTTTATGGAATATTTAACTAATACCACTAATTTTCTTACATTCACCCATCATGTTTCTGTAGACAGGGTCGAATACTTGGACGTCTTGCTTAGTATTGACAATGACAACAAATTTAGATCTTCTGTATATAGAAAACCGACATTCTCTAACAGTTACATACATTATGGCAGTTCACATCCGTTGCATCAAAAGAGAGGGATCGTCAAAGGTCAATACGTTAGGATTTCTAGAATGACGTCCAATGAAAATGAATTTTCAAAAGAGTGTGATAAGTTATGTCTTTTGTTCCAAGACAGGGGCTACCCCAGGGATTTTATAGGTAACATTTGTGAACAGGTAAAAAATGGAAGAAAGGACAGGTTTCAACCAATTTTGGGGCTAGGTAAGAGTGACAATAATTCTATCAAAGAAACAAACCAGTCTGAATTTACTAGGGCTTTTATTACATAGTATAGCTCTAATTCCAGCTATATTAGGGATATTATTTCTAAAGAATGGGAAACCTTTTCTGAAGTGACTGATCTCTGCAATTTACATGGCAAAGACATGAAGTCCGTTTTCCGAAAAGGGAACAGTATTAAAAACATATTAGAAAAGGGTCCCTTTCAACATTATTCTATTAGACCACGTAAAGGTACTTTTAAATGCAGGTCATGGCACAATGTTCATACATAGTGCATGCTGAAGAAGTTTTTCTTGTTGCCAAAAATAGAACTATCAGGGCCAAAGCACATTATAATTGTAATAGTCAAAGGGTGGTTTATTTGGCCATGTGCACCATCTTCCCGGCATATTATGTGGGAAAGACTGAGCGTTCTTTGAAACGTAGAATATATGAGCACACTTATGATATACAAAAAGGAAATAATACCAATGCTCTGTTTAAACATATATCTACATGTCCCAATGCAAAATATTTATTTTTTGTGCTGGACAGTGTTCAACAGGACCCTAGGGGTGGGCCGTGGCAGACAATATTAGAACAGAGGGAGACCTCTTGGCAAATTATGCTGGAAGCTAACAAAGAGCCTGGATTAAATGATTATATATCCATTAAGCCTATATTAAAATTAAAAGCTATTACTATTTAGGCTATAATACAATTTATATTATTATATTGAATATATGTGTTTGTATTTATATCACATATATATTTTTTTATATTTTTTATTTCATTACGAACATCTAGTTCTTTTTAACAAATTCAATATGTTTTTTGTATTTATTAACACATGTTTTTTAGTATATATATTTTTATATACAACACACTAACATCTAATATCAAAGTGTTTTTACAATGTTTTTCTTTAAGATTTAATTGTTTGGATCAGGTATTCTAATTGATATTAGTATATAAGGTGAGAGATTTATTTGATCAGTTGTCTGATGAAGTTACTTTTGTAATGAAAACGAGTGTTATTGTGTTTTACTTGCGTTCACCTGTTACATTAAACCTGAGTTTTGGAACTTTTTCGGATATTTATTGGCGCTTTTCTTCTCCCAGTGTTGGTTTTGTTTTGGTTGTTGTTTTACCAACATTTGCTTCTGGTTTATTTTCTTCATTCTAACATAGTTAGCAAAAGGCTCAATTGCTAATGCAAACAGTAAAGGTGAAAGTGGGAATCCTTGCTTAGTTCCTTTTCTAAGAGTTATAGAAGTAGAGAGACATGACCCAGTCTTAACACAGGCCAGAGAATGTTCATATAGTGTTTTAATTAAGAATGTGGATTGTTGTAAAAAACATATTCTTCTAGTACCACCAGTAAATAATTCCAATCTATTGAACCAAAGGTGCTATTAATGTCTAGACTCACCAGAGTCATGTCTCTCACTTAAATCAACATAATCTATCAAGGCAAGAATTATTTTATTATCATAGGTGTGTCTATCTTTTATGAAACCTGTCTTGTCATGATCAATTAATGATAGTAGTATGTTTAATTCTTTTTGTTTATATTGCCATAAACATTTTGTAATCTACATTTAATAATGAAATGGGCCTATACGGAGAATATTCTCAGGCATTTTTTTTCAGATTTTAGAATAGGTGAGATTAAACTATATTTCCAAGAAGGTGGAACTAATAATCCTTGTTTAACCTGGTTAAAAACCTTCAACAATAATTGTTTAGCTACTTTAGGGAATAACATACATTTCTGGTGTTATTTTTTCATTACCTAGTGCTTTATTGGATTTCAGTTTTTTAATTTGATTCTGCAACTTGGACATTGTTATCTGCTTGTCAATATGTGTACTGTGTTGTTTCTGTATCTTGAGGTTTATATTAGCCTGAATGAAGTTTCTAATTATTTCTATCACTTTCTTCTCTATATTGCTAGTATTCATTTTTTGATAGTGTGACTAAAATATTTCTAGTACACTGTTTAAGTCTGAGTCTTTCTTATTAATCAGCCAACAAACTAAGAACCAAAACCAGAACACTGAAAATTGAATAAGGCAATGACAAGGAACTAGCCAATGGGCTTTTAATAAAATGCGCACTTTCGTAAAGTTTAATAACTAAACTTCTTCAGACAAAAGCAGTAACAAAAATGGAATGAATAAATAATCATTCAGAAATCATATGATCATGAAAATCTTCACATGACAATACATTTCGATCATTCATTAGTTCTGCATTCAACAACCTCTCCTCTCCTCTCCCAACCAAAAATACATATTGACAAATAAAAATATATATAAAATTAACCATTTTCTTAGAATTTTTTATATTACTTTTAAAGGTTTGTCATCTTGATAAACTTTGCAATGTGCAAGCTATAGAACATACATCATTCAACCCAGGGTGACCATATGCATACAACCCGAATTGCTAGAACAGCTCTTGTTGTTCTAACCTTAATGACAGTGAACCTCCTCTCTCATCGTTCTCTACATGATGTATTACCTTAGACAAAAAGGAATGCCCTGGATGACCTACTGTTTCATTAGTGCATTCTCTACTTTACCCTTCCTAATGCTGTACAAATGCTCATACAGTCATTCCCTTAGTTTATGGTCTGTCTTTTCTATATAAACACAGGGGCATAACTGACATTTAGCTAAATAAACAACACTTTTTGAATAGCAGTCATATTATCCCCTGCACTTATATTTATGTCCTCTAATCTAAAAGGTGTTCCCTACATCAGTGTATTTACAGTATGGACATGCATCACATTTGTACATCCCTGGCTGTCTCACAGAATTTTGCTTCATTGATTCCAGTAAATTCTTTAAGTTCTGACCCCTTTTAAAAATAAATCTAGGTCTCCTCTCAAATCTACTCCTTAGTGACTCATCAGATGTGATCAGACACCAGTTTTTAACTAAAGTTTGTATTATGTCAAAGGCATCCAGGCTGAATGGTGTGATGAATGTTGAAAAAAATCTGATGTCACCATCAACAATATTATCCACCCCAATTAGATTATCTCCCTCTAAGGGGGAACTTCCATTATTCAAAATAGCCTTAAAATGCCCTGACATTCTCTTCATTTGCACTTCCATTATTAAATCATCCAATAACTGGACAGTGTAACTCCGTCTCAAAAACATGTTCTTCAATAGGTCACACTCTGCAAGGAAATCTAAATTGCTAGTAACCATCCTTGCTGCCCTAATGAGTTAACCCTTCACAACATACTTTTTCTGATACAATGGATGAGCACTGGAAAAATGCAAGAAGGAGTTTGAATAGATCTCTTACCTAAACATTTGAGCTATATAGCTTTTATTGTCCCTGTCCTTAAACAGGTCTACATCTAAGTAAGCAATCTGGTCACTGTGAAAAACATAGGTAAATACCAAAAATTCAGTTGTGCTGTTGCAATACTGAATAAATTCTACAAGAAGTTCATGTCCTCCTTGAATATAACAAAGATATCATCCAGATATCATGTGTAATAATATATTAAATATGAAAATGGATTGTTTTTAAACACAAATTGCTCTCCCAATAGGCCATAACCAAATTGGCAGGGCTAGCCCCACATAGGGAGACCATAGCAACACCCTTTTTTTTGCAAAAAATACCTGCTCTCAAACAGAAAGAAATTATTGGACAAAATTATACCCCATAATTCTTGGATTAGGGATAGGTTTCAATTTTTGATTCCCTTCTTAATAAGTAATAGGCTTATCCATTCAATGCCTAAATCATGGGGGATGACTGTGTAGAGATCCTTTACGTCAACTGTTGCAAAATTATAGACATCATTATAAACAAGATTGTTAATGGTTCCCCAGAAAGGACAAAGAATCCTTACATATGTGTGGTTTGTTTTCCATAAATGTTTTTTAAAAAATATCCACATATTTAGTTAAGGGGATGTAATGGAATTCCTACCATTAACAATGGGATGTAATGAGGGATTGTGTAAATGCTTGTGGATTTTTGGGATTCCAAATATAATGGGGATCTTGGGGGCTGGCATGCTAAAATAATTATGTAAATCAATGTCAACTTGAGCTTCAATGAACAAGTCATTCAGATAAATCCTAATTCTCCGGTAAGCTGTATTCAACTCGTTCAAAGAAACATTTACATAATTTTCAGAATTCAACATATGTAACATACGTTCACTGTACTGGAGACTGTCCATGAATACTAGCCCTCCTCCTTTATCAGGTTTCATCACCCAAACCCCACTATTCTTTGGAAACTCTAACATTTCTCATTCATCACTACTAAAATTGAAAAGGTTCGTTGCTTTGTTCCTATTATCACAAAACATATCCCTTATATCAACCTCAGACACCCATTCAAACATAGCTAAAACAGGATTTAACAGTGGATTAAAAACACTCGGTACATTAAATTCAACTCTATTGAGGGTATGCTCATTAAATAATAAATTTAGATTTAACTTACGAGTGAACATTTTGAGATCAGCCAAGGTTCTGCCTAAATCACATTGGCAAAATGGTACAAAGGTCATTCCCTTAGCTAAAATATCTACTAAAAGAGTTCCAGTACTGAAGGTGGAGTAATTAAATGCATTAGAATCACCTTCCCATTAGGAAGGGTAAACTAGAGAATGCACTAGCGAAACATTTAGTAGGTCATCCAGGGCATTCCTTTTTGTCTAAGGTAATAGATCATGTAAAGAACGATGAGAGGGGAGGTTCACTGTCATTAAGGTTAGAACAACAAGA
>NC_056730.1:766994882-767009882 GCF_019279795.1 Protopterus annectens | reverse complement strand
AATGCTGTGGAGGTGGTACCAGTATTTACCAAGAAGTGCCTAAAATAAGGTAAATGTTACTCGTGACACGTGTTATTTGTGACTATGTACTTTTTGCCAGATTTTTGTTGAACAACCTCTGTAATTCTCAGTTTGTAATTCTGGTAAAATCTCAGTTTTGCCTACAAAATGCAGTGTTCTTACTTTGTTTTTTTTTTTTTTTAATTTTTAACAGATTTAGATACAATATCTGTAGAGCTAAGAAGCTAAGCAGGGGAAGTTTCCCCAACATATAGTACCCTGTGTAATGATTTGATCTCATCTCACTAGTAAAACCCCCCAGGAGTGCCCACTTCCCTGCTAAGCCCACTACTTTTCTGTCTCATACCAACTCATAATTCTTTCTAGCATGTCGAAGGGTCAGATGCTGGCATCCTCTCCTGCCCAGTTGGTGAATCTGGGAATTCTGAGACAATGTTACAATTGCCTCATGTACATGGACAACCCTCTCCTCCTCCCACGTAACACTAACACTTGCGAGAGATGCAGCTATTTAGCCAGACTGGAGGCTGAGCTCTCTCAACTCAGGACTGGCAAGACCAGTCAGGAGGAGAAGGCAACTACACACACCACAATACCAGTATCACATAGCTCAACCACACCACGGAATCAAACACATAAACACACTAAGACATACTCGGAGGCTCTGAGTAAAAATTTACCTAAACAGCAGAGGCCTCCAAAGAAGACACCCAAGCAACTGCAAACTCAATACACCACACAAACAACACATAAACAACAAAATCAGTGTGCAAAGCAGTCACTGCCCTTAAGGCCAAATACAACACCAAACATACTTGTCATAGGTGACTCCATAGTCAGACACACTGACGTCCCACTCACCAGGCTGAACAAGGAGAAGGTCACGGCAAGCTGCCTATCAGGCGCTAGAATCCGCCACATAACACAAGCACTCAGGTCACTCCACGGCAAGTACAAGTATAACACAGTCATTGTCCATGCTGGTGTGAACGACCTGAGACGTACCTCCCTGGACTACATGAAAAGAGACATAGAGGAGCTCTCTGATTATGTAGCTCAGGCAGGTATGACCCTGACCCTGAGCAGTATCCTTCCTTCACCAAGAATGATGCCACAATATAGTGACAAGATGATCAGCTTTAACAATTGGCTTAATTTCTGGTGTCATTCAAAGGGGATCCAGTGCCTGTCTGCCTGGGATGACATGCTCAACAAGCCACGCTGCTTCGCAAGAGATGGCTTGCACCTGTCATCCCTGGGATTCCGGATATTGGCTAAGGCTCTTGCCACCCCCATAGTGCCTTTTTTAGGCAAGGCTCAAATTCTAAACCTACCACCCTAGAAAACAAAAACGTGAAGAAACTAAGGGTAATGCTGCTCAATGCCAGAAGTCTAAATCTCAAAATGCACGCACTCGAGGCCCTTCTCAGTATGGAGAACATCGATGTCTGTGCTGTGACTGAAACCTGGTTCAAGGCTCCTGAGAGCACCCCGGCACTATCAGGTTTCATCTCATATCATGTGTTCAGGCCCCAAAACCCGGACCACACCACAAAAGGAGGGGGTGTATCCATATTCATCAAGGATACCCACACCTCCAGGTTGGTGGCTACGCATCGGAAACCATGCAGGTGCAATTAACCATAAGCAAAACTGCTCTACAATTTGTAGCATGCTACAGGCCACCCTCTCAAACTCAGGAAACCCACACAGCCTTCCTGAAGACACTGGAGGGTATAAATGTATCACCAAACACCATCATATTGGGTGACTTCAGCTACCCGAATATAGACTGGGAACATTACTCAAGCCCAAACTTTCTAGCCCAAAGGTTCCTGGAGTTCATAAATTCAAATGCCATGGAACAACTAGTCACCGTCCCCACAAGAGGAGAAAATATACTAGATCTCATCATCACGAACATGGGGACAAAATGCTCCACACGAAGTATATCCTCATTGGTGAGATCAGATCATAAACTAATCTCACTAGAAATCCACATCCCGCCCCCACCCCAAACAAAAAAGACCACAGTGAAGAACTTCTCTAAAGCAAACTTCACACTACTCAAGACTGGTGTGTTATCCTTCAAGGCCCCTGAGCCAGTGGAAACCACAACCCAAGCTGCGGAAGCCCTTACAAATGCCTTCTATGAACACCTTCAGGACTGCATGGATCAGGCAATCCCAAATAAAATCAAGACTCTTTCCACAAAGGGCAAACGTCCAGTCTGGTGGACCCCAGCCATAAACAAACTTTACAATAAGAGGAGAAAGCTATTACATGATAGAGCAAAATCCCAAAAAGGGAAGGCATCTTTGATCAGCACTAGCAAGAAACTACGATCCCTCATAAAATCATCCAAGGCCAACTTTGAGAGAAAAATTGCCATAGATTCAAAAGACAATCATAAGGCCTTCTTCAGCTATGTCAGAAACCTGGGTGGAAACTCGCAGATATGCTCAGAATTTTGGGGAAGTTTCCCCAACATATAGTATAGAACAGCTAAGAATTTGCAGAATTTGCATTATCTTTGTTGTTCCACGCAACAATTTTCTGTGAAGTTCACAAGAAAATTAGAAAAAAGTTTTTTATGAAATACCAGGATATTTGCAATATATAGAAGTGTACTCTTCACTTATCAGACCAATGATCGAGTACAATGCCCCATTTGGGATGTATCTCACCCGACAGATGCAGCAAAATGATACAAAAATCACTGAACCCACAGACATTGCCAACATACTGGCAGACAGGTTCAGCGCAAACTTCACCCCCCTCTCCCCCCCCAAAAGGAGAGATAACTATCCCAACTGAGTGTAGCCTCCCAGACATCTCAAATGCGCAGGTGAAAGCTGCTCTCTCTAAAGCTAAAAACACAGCATCAGTGGGACCGGATGGGGTCCCCGGCTGTGTGCTACATGAACTCAGTGAAGAACTAAACCCGCACATAAGGCAGCTGTTTAATCTTAGCCTCACCACAGGATATGTGCTCAAGGAGTGGCGCACGGCAACTGTGGTCCCACTCCACAAAGGCGGTGCCTCACGGACCCTGGTAATTACCCCATAAGCTTAACAAGCCTGGTCTGCAAAGCTATGGAGAGGATCATAATGGAACTCATAAACAAGGACATAGGGGACTTGCAGACCTTGGACCCAACCCAGTTTGGCTTTGTCAAGGGCAGATCTTGCCTTTTGAACTTGGTTGACTTCTTCGAAACAGTCACCAAGGCCATTGATGAGGGAAAGGCAGTCCATACAGCCTACCTTGACCTTGCAAAAGCTTTCGACACAATACCCTACGCGGGTATTATAGAGAAACTTACCAGCTTAAATGTAAACCCATATGTCACAAGATGGGTTGCAAACTGGTTAAAGGACAGAACCCACAGGGTTAGAGTTGCTGGAGCCATGTCAGACTCCAAACCAGTTACAAGTGGAGTCCCACAGGGCTCAGTCCTTGGCCCCCTATTGTTCGGCATCTACTTCAGAGAAGTACAGGCAAACATAGGAGGACTATGGCTCACAAAGTTTGCGGATGACTGCAAACTTGGTGCCATAGTGGATAGTACATCGGACACAGACATCCTTCAGAGGGGTCTCACGGAAACTGATAGCTGGTGCCAGAGCCATGGCCTGAAGTTAAACGCAAAAAAGTGTATAGTCATACCCTTTGGGAAAAACAAGGTAACCCCAAGCTACCATATAGGTGGCAACCCACTAAGCACAGAAGAGGTTATCAGGGACCTGAGGACCCAGGTTGACAGTGGCCTCTCGTTTGACACTCACGTTGCTAAAGTGGTTCGAAAGACCTTCTACATTGCCCACCTGATCATGAAGGGATTCACATCCAGATCAAGTGAGGTCATTGTTCCCCTGTACTCTTCACTTATCAGACCAATGATCAAGTACAATGCCCCATTTGGGATGTATCTCACCCGACAGATGCAGCAATTGGAGAGACCCCAAAGTTCCTCACCAAAAGGATAAAGGGACTCCAAAACCTGTCATATGCTGCCAGACTGAAGAAACTCCAACTCTATTCAGTTGCATACCGTCTGCTCAGAGGTGACCTGTGCCTGACATACAAGGCCATGACCAACCCGGAATTAATGGACATGCTCCACCTCAAAAAATCCAAATCCACCAAAACCACTAGAGCAAGAGACTTAAACCTTAGCACAGATATAAATAGGACGTGCTGGAGGGATAGATTTATCACCCAGAGACTCCCCATGCTGTGGAATAAAATCCCGATCCATGTGAGGCAGAGCACCTCGCTGGCTCTGTTCAAGAGAAATCTTGACTGGTGGATGGGAGATCGTAGGTTTACCCCGGGAATCATCTCTGTGTCACTACTGGACAGAGGCAAAACAAACTAATGGGCACAGTATTTCTAACATAGGCGTAAGCCACATAACTTTGGGCTAGGCTTATAAATGCCCTAGGGCAGTTAGCCTAGTATAAACCTATGAACCTATGAACCTAATACAATTATTTGCAAATGGCAAACATTTGATGGCTGCCATTTCTTGTATATTAAGCTACTGTCACTGCAAAGTTCTACTTTAAAAATATATATTCTTCCAACAAAACATGCATAACTAGTAAATGAATGAGTGGAACCCACCAACAGGCATGCCTTAGTGCATTACTCATAATGTTTCATTCATCCATTCCTTTCATTCTCTGATAATCTGCTGAACTCTGTTCACAGCTATCAGAGGGCCACAGCTTATGCTGGCATTCATTTATTGTGAAGCAGTGAAGCTAATCTTGAATGGGCATGAGTCTATTAAAAGATGCTCAGACAGACACCTACTCACAGACAGTGCTCACACCTCTGGGCAGTTTGGAGGTTCACCAATCCACCTACAACATCTTTTTGAGATGTTGAAGGAAACTGGTTGATCTAGGAATATAAATCCCCCCACAGACAAAGAAAGGACATACAGGCTCCATACAGAAGCATCTTGGCTGAGAACCAATGTGGAGAACTGAGTTCTGTGAGTAGGAAAAAAAACTGTGCTTATGAGTCACAGTACCTCACCCCTTATATTTTATAAACAAAAGAAAGGCTCTTCACATTTTGCTGCACTGCTGAGGATTTAAAATTCTTTTATTCTTTCTTCATAACAAAAAAAAAAAACAATTGCAAATATCCTGGTATTTCATAAAAAACTTTTTTCTAATTTTCTTGTGAACTTCACAGAAAATTGTTGCTTTTTTCAGAAAACCATAGTATGACGTGGAACAACAAAGATAATGCAAATTCTGCAACCCTTAGCTGTTACTATTAATGTAAAACAAGTAATTTTTATTTGTCGATGGCATGCTTTCAATTGTAAAATCATTTTGTTCTACTTTGATTTCTACAAAACAGGAAGTCATTACCTTTAATACCATGATGTCATAAGAAATATACAGATTTCTCTTTTAAAGACAGCAATCACCATGACATTCAGTATCTAGGGCAAAATGCTTTGGTTATAATTCACTGACATTCCATAACTTCCCTTAATCTGATTTACGATATCATGTAACATGCAAAATGAGATTCAGACACTTGTGTTTCACATAGACAAAGTATTAATTAGCTGGTTTGGTCACAGTTGCTAAGTACTCATTTGACAACTAGGCATGTACTTTCAAACTTAATAACTTACAGCAGTTAGATCAGTTATACGTTAATAGAACAAAGAAAATAAGCCAACAAAGTAGATGTGCATGTTCAACACATTATTGAACTTCTTGTTTATTTGTTGTATAATTAATTAGCCATGTGATGTTCTGCAAAACATGTTTGTTTCATGAGTGAATCAGATGATTTGGACCAGTTATGAGTTTTATTTAAAGTTACACATTAAGACGTAGAGGCTGTAGTATTCAAACCTAGGTCGAGAGGATATGCTTTGATTGCATATCACTGCCTTGACTCATTAAATTACGTCCTGATTTTTCTATATATTCCCTGGAGGTCTCTATCTTCTAGCATTTACAAACAACCTAAGGATGACTGTTGAGACAGGTCATGACCAAAATGCAGTGCAGAGGTCAAAGGTCACTTTGACATTATAGTGTACCACTTGACTGCCAGTATTTTTTTTTTTTTTTTTGACAAAAGTCTTTCCTAGCTAACTTTAATAAGAAATTCTACAACTACAAAACTATATCATGGACTTAATTTTTTGAGTACATTAGCAACACAGTTTTATAATATACATAATACAAAACTGTTTGGATATGTTCGACCTTTTAACGTAATTCAATACTGCTTAGGCTGCCTTACCTCTGATCCCTACTAACTGAATGCTCATTTCAAACAGTTCTAAATGGCTAAATACTTAGAGGTGACAGTCACGATAGAGATATGTAATGCTAAGGGAAAGATCGGTTTGGCCAAGTCTCTGTTTATAAAAAACAGTCCGCATACGCTGCAGTTTTTGCACCACTTTAAAGGAGAATCCTTAATGCTGCCTCTGACTGGCAATACATCTTTGCACACAACAGCTCTTTGAAAATGAGTTTCACTCAAAGAAAAGGCATGCACCATGTTTCAAAATGTCAGATTACTTTAGTTACAGAACATAGATTTGTTTCAACTTATCCTTTCAGAAAAAACAAGCATCATTTTGAAGAATGATTTATTTTGAAAGTTCACTTGTCACAAACTAGCAAGAAATACATCCATTTTATAGCTTTATGACAAACTGTAAATTGCAGGCTATACATCTCATATTGATCCTGCTCTCTGAAGCTGAGAGGTAAGCAGGATTGTATAAGAAAGGCTTATTACTAGGATACAGAGTGGAAAAGGCCGAATGTTTGAAAGCTTTAATACAGAGCAGTGATAAAATAAGTTTGTACATCTTCCAATATCTCATGCCTTAGATGTAACTACATCACAAGTTGTGTTGCACTGTTTTAGTTCATACTGACCACTTCTACTTTGTTTTCAGACTTACAGATACAACTAGTGCTGGACAAACCAAGACTCCAGTGTCACAAAAACTAACATACATCACTTTTGCCTGGAGTCCTAGTATAAAAAAATATTTACATTCATATGTCACCTCTCAGCTCAAGAACAGTATCATCCTAATTATGCTAGGGTCTTCTTCTAAAACTCTCACTGAAGTAAGTTAGATTTGTTAACAGATGCTCACTTTTACCTGTCACAAGGAGACAGAGTATCTACTGCACACCTTCCCTTGGTGTAATATGGTATGAGTCATAGCAGATTTACAGTGGCTCACAAGATGTAAATCTCTAAGCATTCTAAGATGTATGCATAATGTACTATTCTGCTAGGAGGTAGCTTGAGGAGAGATGACAGAGGTATAGCAGTGCTTCTATTTATACTACACTTTCAATCTACTCACTTACTGAACAAAAACATGTTTTCCTGAGTTGTGAAGTTAGTCTAAGGGTCTAGTCATGACAGTGGAAGTTATACACAACATTCCATGTGGAGATTTAGAAAAATGTAATGAAAATATGGAGTTTTAAGATTAGAAATGTCTGGAAATACCTTGAAACTCTGAATAGTTAGGGAAGAAGAAAAATAAAATAAAAAAAGTCTATATGAAATCTGTGATTTTTTTTTCTTCATTTTTTTTTTCTTCTCATAGTTTTATACTGAAAATGTAAACAGTATAGGTCGCCACTCAGCCCTAATGCCAACACCAAATGTAAAGGTTTAGAATTGAGGAAGCTTCTGGCAGGTTTTCACAGTGCAGACATTTGGTACTAAATATACCAGCTTCCTTTTCCCAGTGAGCTAAACAAGTAGTAATGGCTGACAAGGTGGGAATTGCAGACAAATATTGAACCACTTAGGGATGTTGAGAGGCTCAGTAGCACAGGTAGAGCTCACCTCTGGAAGGTCCGTTATTTACCTGTAGCACCAACCATGAAGGGCATTATTGTTCTTAGAAAATGGGATATTTGTTAAATAGCTTTACATCTGCTTTGTTATAAGCATATACATGCTTCTATATTGTTGATGTAAAATATTTTTTCAGCTTAATATTTCAAAGTTACTGTTGCTATGTAATTGTTGGAGGAATTATTTTACATCCAAAATATAAGTTATGTAACTATTTATTAATGTCTAAGCACATGCGTGCACATACATGCAAACATAGTCACGTATAAAGACATATAGATGTAAAGGCAAAGAGATGATCTCAAACATATAAAGAAACTCAAATGAACAAACTAAAGAAATGTAAATATCACTGTGAATTAACCACGGACACACTGGAATGGTGCAGACTCAGTTTATTAAAAATACATACAAATAAAATCAAACAATCACTACTAATTGCTTTCACCTTACTTAGGCATCATCAGAGTCGTGGTACATTCCTAACTTGCATCTATTTATATATGGCCAACCCATCATGTAACTTCCTATTCTTAAAAACATTTAAACATATAAATACAAAAAAAAAATCACCAGATAGTTAAAATAACAGTTAAAATGCATACTTTAAAAGCTTCATAGCTTCCAATATTTAGTAATTAAAAACTTTGAAACTTTATATCTTTCTATCCACATATAAAATGCTATAACCAGAAAGCCTAGGAATTTTTAATTAACACATATAAAATGCAAATCTTCACCTAAATGAATATCATACATGTCAGTGATATCATTCTAAACCAGCATTACTAGTATTCTTTCATCTTTTGTTTCAATACACATGAATAAATATTCTCATTAATGCCTGGTTCTGTTCTTGCATTGAGTCTTAGCTGCCACTTTGTTTCTTTTATTTCAACCTCCAATTTGGGTTCACCCCCCCTTCCCATTGACGTAAACCCGATCTATAATAAAAAAATATAAATCTTTTAAAATCAAGACAAGTGGTATTATGGATGTATAAAGTGCTTGTTGCCTTCTTGTTCTTAATGTCCTTGGTGGGCTCAGCAATCCTGTCTCTCAATCTTCTCATGGTTTTGCCCATATAAAACTCTGGACAGGTTGTACATGTTGCTATATAAACCACCATGTTAGTGTTACAATTACACTGGCCTAGGCATTGTAAATTCCTATAATATCCTGCAATACACATGTAAGGCCAATCATTAATAAAATTACAATAATTACAGGGTCCACATTTACTCATTTGGGGCCTGTAATTCTTGGCAAGTCTTCTGTCCTGAGTTTATAATAACTTCTTAATGTTCTTTCCTTTACTATAGCCCACCATTTAAAATGTCGACCCGAAATGCTGAATTCGAAATTCTGAAAAGTAAACCAAACACAAAATGAATAAATCGACCACTGTGGTTCAATGTATTCGACATAGCAGGAGGTGACATCACTCACCTCCTGCTATGCGCATTAACATACCGTTGAATCCTCCCTGCACCCCCATCTCCTGCACATTAAATATACCAAATCTGAGATTGCACTACAGTAAGGAAATGGGCTAATTCCCTGTTCCTCACTGAAGCGCGACCTCTCTGCACAATGTCGAACCCAAATTATCGACGTACATTACTCGTTCGCTGCAGTGTAGTCGATCGATTTTGGGTCAACATTCTGCCAACTTGGAAACTGCAAGTCAACCACATGCTGGCCAACTGATGCAGTTTCCAAGTTTTGATAATAAATATATATATATATATATATATATATATATATACTTAAGGAAATCCACAGTTGTTGTTGTTGTGACTTTCGGCTTTTCCCAATTAGGGGTCGCCACAGCAGAACTCTGGTCCGCTAATGATTGGCAGTTGATTTTTACATACCGAGTTGCCAGCCCTGACATACAACCTTCAACGAAGGTATGCCCATTCACGCATGTCTCCATGCAGAAGACGATCTAATTGAGAGTCGAACCAGACAGCGTCTTACTGTGAGGTGACAACGCTACCACAGCACCACCACCGCGGATCTGCAGCGATTTACAAAAATCACACCTACTGTTTTACACAGCTTGCAATAAGTCAGCAAGTGAGTCAAGTACAAGTGACACAAGTAGGGCATACATGTTATTTTAAATTGAAACCTTAGGTGAATAATTTTCTGTTATGTGCAAACAGGTCATATAATGATGCAAGCCCACTGTAATCAATATGCAAACAAAAAAAAAAAACATTGCTGACAGAGTACGTCTTTTCTCCTTAAACCTATTATGTCACATGAGCCTGTAGCTTTTCAATACTGTTTCTCATGATAATTTTAATAACATTTGCACTCAGAATACCACGAAAATAAAATGCAGTTACTCTAACTCTATTTGAAATATAAAATGTGGTTTAATTAAATAAATTTCATTTTTGCTGGAAGCTAAAATCTTATCTAGATAAACATTTTTATTAAGATGAATAAGCAGTCTGACATTTTCAGCTTCTGTTATTAATCAATAATTTTAACATGTATGAGAATCATGGGGGAGTATATTCCTATAAACTTATATTGTCACTGTAGGGCACATTTTAAATGTCTAAATAGTAATCAATACTAAGAAATTAGGTATTGATTAAAATAGTTTTGTAATAGGTTATGTATTGCTTTGCTCTTTTAGAAATTCATACATTTTCTCTTTGGGAATAAAACAGCAAAATTACCATCATGGAATTAAAGTGTTAGTTGACCTTTGGTGTGACTTTTCATCTTCCTTATGTGTAGTGATTAGGTTTAAATATGATTGCACTGCTATTTTATGTTATCAGGGTCAAGTCTTAATTATAACTAGGTCAAAACGGAAATAAATGTGGTCAGTAAATAAATATTTCATATGAGTAAGCTACATGAACAACAAAAAAACTGGTTCTGAAAACTTTTAAAGTTGATAGCACTGAATGTTATTATCCATTGTATCCTAGACACAGCAGACAAATGTTTAGCAAGTTTCACATCTGTTGTTTAATAAATGGATATCTATTTGTAACATATTCAAATGAAAATTTTCATATTTGGAAATGATGCATTTTCCTAAAATCACTCATTTCCCAGATATTATTACTGAAACTGAATATGGAGTTTTCTGTTTCTTAATAAATTATTAGTAGTCATTTAGTATAGAAAATGAAAAAAAAAACAGAACAAGACTGTGATATAGGGTTATTAGAGAGTATACCCTCTAAACAGTGTACTATAGAGAAAATGTTAGTTTCAAACTACCATTTTTAGCAAATTCTTTGTAATCGGGCTACAGAATGAGGCCACCAATTCTCACCATGTATGCAAAAAAACTATACATCATGAATAACAGCATTATTATAATTTAGAGACAGTAATGACATATACCAAGGCATAAAATTTCAGTTGCAGAAGTGCACTGTAGGAAGTCAGTCTTCTCTCTATGCTCGTATAGAAGCATGCCTCATGGTCCCTGAATCTGTCTTTAAAAGGCCATGCATGCTCACATTTTGAACCTATAGCAGCTTAGGATTCCTGTACAGGGCAGCCTTTACTGATACAAGACCCCATCACCCTAAGCACTCTGCAGAGCTGTAGCTAGTTTCTTGGCACTCCCCCAACTTGAACCTGAGAACAAAAAAACATTTGGTCTGACTTGAGGAACAAAAAAAAAAAAAAAAAGTCAATCGTTCTTCTGATTCAAGTTGGAAAAACAAGCTCTTTGTAAACTGTAGCAAGTCACTTGACTTGCTACAAATGTAAATACCACACACACATTGAGCACTGAAGCTCTTCAGCTCTGAAAGGTGAATGAGAATCCAGAATCAGCATTCATTTCTGAATGCTGGTACTGCCTATACCAAACACAATTCTGAAGTGCTTCAGACCTTATTGCAAATGTACTAGATCAAGATCGACATCTTCTGATCCTACCCCGACACCATATGATCAAGTTAGCTGCCCCCTTCACCCTGTGCTAACTCTGCCATTGCTGCTTCCACATGAAGAGGCACTTGGATATATGTGTGTGTGTGTTGTGTATATATACATTTTTCCAACATGTAGGAGAGGTGCTAATACACACTGCCATCACAGTTCACTGATTCCTCTTATTGTTGACTCACAATGAAGTCCACTATAGCTCACTGTGGGGTTATTTGCCTTTGGTCATTCATGGTTAAGCATCCATTGGGTTAGCACATATAAAGACATGTGAGAGGCAAGCCCCCCCCCAAAAAAAAAAAAATTGTGTGTTTTGTGTGTGTAAAACTTGTTTATTTGGTTTCAGTGGGATATGTTGCTGATGTATGTGTAGGTGCTGCTTGTAGTGTAGCAATGCCCTAAGTAAACCAACCCAATTTGCTTTTCTGATTGGATGTGTTTTGGTTCAACGGGTTGTGCAGTTGATGCGTATTTCAGTAGAGGCTGTTGATGTTTTTATTTGGTCAGTAAATGCTACTATATATATATATATATATATATATATATATATATATATATATATATATATACATATATATATATATATATATATATATATATATATATATATATATATATATATATATATATATATATATATATATATATATCTAGTGTAAAAAAACTTCCTGAGCATCTAGTGAAGGACAAAGACACGGAGCGTAACTTCAGTATTTAGCGCTTTCGATCTTTATTGATGTACAGATCTTCTTCAGAATGAAATACTGTATTGGCTAATTCCTCCACCTAATTTAAATACATGTACTATTTAAGTGACTTGCCTTGGCACAGTATTTCATTCTGAAGAAGATCTGTACATCAATAAAGATCGAAAGCGCTAAATACCGAAGTTACGCTCCGTGTCTTTGTCCTTCACTATATGCTCAGGAAGTTTTTTTACTTAATAGTTTTTTGTACTTCTATCTCTCTTGTCGGTTCTTCAGTTTTTGTATATATATATATATATATATATATATATATATATATATATATATATATATATATAAATATATATATATCTGTGTGTATGTGTGGATAGATATGGATCTACTTCATTACATCGAGTTGCCAGAAGACCGAGTGTTAAAATGTCGAGAACACAATGTTGAAAGATGAAAATATTGAAACATTATTTGATTGACTCCTGTAACATCGAATATGGTAACGTTTATATTTTGTTGAATTGTAATAGTGTGGTATGTCTTTAAGAAGTTGCAAATTGTTGTGAAGCGATGTGGCAGACGTTAAGTGCAATAGTAAATGTGATTTGTGAGCTTTTGTGGTTTTACTTTTGAAGAGAAGGGTAAGGTATATTTATTTCTGATGGTAGGATTTATTTATTGAAAGGTGGTGGTGTGAATGTTCTTTGTGGTGTTGGGATGAGTGAGTAAGAATGGATGTGTTTGCATTGGTAGTGTGTAGGTGTTTTATGAGGGCAGAGGTGTGTATTTTTTTACTTATGTGGATATGTTGTATGGAGATTGGGTACGGTGGGGATCAGGAAATTTACCTTTCCCCACTCTAGTTCGACCTTGGAGTTGGTATATTTAAGTTGCAGGAGGTGCGGGGGTGCAGGGGGGGGCTTCCTCCCCTGCATAAATGTGTATTTTATTGTATGTTTAGTTTAGTTGGAGAGAGTGGAACATAACGTATGCACTGGGGATTTCTGTGTTCTGGTATTTGGTTTTCTGAGGGTCAGTGTTATGAGTTTTCAGTATTTTGATTGTTTGACATTGTAGTCTCGATATTTTAACACTCAGTATTCTGATAACAATTTAATGACGTAAGTAGATCCATATACATGTGTGTGTGTGTGTGTGTGTGTGTGTGTGTGTGTGTGTGTGTGTGTATATATATATATATATATATATATATATATATATATATATATATATATATATATATGGGTTTATGTCATATGGTTGAGACCATGTTTCATATTTCAAAAACTTCAAGCAGTTGTATGAAGATTGCGGTACAGTGAGGATTGGGGAATTCACCTTCTTCCCCACTGTAATGCCGTCTCAGGGTTGGTATATGTAATTTGTAAGGAGTGTAGGGAGTGCAGAGTTGCTTGCCCCCCCCCCCCGGCAGAAATGTAGATTTTGGTTGTTTTGTTTTGTTTGAGTTTTCAGAAAGTCGAACCTATTTTCTTGACCATATAAAATTCAAGTTTCTGAAAACTCAATAATCTGACATAAACTTATATATTTATTTATATTATATATGTGTGCTAGATACATAAAACGGCCTGGCATAGACCTACATATACAATATGTCTACACAAACTGCATTATGTTGCTCCCTTAGTGCTACCCACACAATGATGTTAATGCTGTTGTAACACTGCAGCACCCTAACTTTTTCCACATGCTCTAGTGGTCTGTGTGCTGACAGCAGTAACACCTATTAAGCTCCAGCTAGGTAGCATGACTCAATAGTGTTGTGATGTTAATCACAGTGTTCAAGAACCAGACAAAGTGGAAAATAATAATACCTAGTATGCAGGAGTGTGTAACAAGTGGAACATAGATCAGTATACTTTGGAACTGGATCGGTCACTCCTGCATACTAGAATTTATGCTGTGCACATGCATCCCCTTCATAAGCCACTGTGTAGTCATACTTTGTCATACCGCTCAACTGTACAGATTTTCGCAGAATGCCCAGATTTTTGCATCATATTTTGGTCCGTTATTCATAAAATTTTGGTTTTCTGGAAAATTAGTGGCAAATCATTAAAGACTGAAGTTAGAAAATAATGACAAACATTTGAGTTTCAGACTTCATACCCTTCAGAAAAAATGATGGTGATGTAAAACCTGTTATTATCAACTTTCTAAGTTTGTAAGAACAATATTTAAAAATTGTCCCTATTTTTGGGCATTTGTCCTACTTTTATTTATGGCTTTGTCCAGATTTCATGCTCTAAGAGGTAGAAAGGTATGCTATGGATCATGGACACATATGTTGGCAGGAGGTACATAGTTCTGCCCTCTAGTGTATCCTTATACTAACAATATTATGCCACAGAGTGCTTTGGGCACTTTTCCTACCAGGGACATATTACTGGATAGCTTTGGCCCCTCAGTGAAAGAGTATATCTCTCAGGATGC
>NC_056730.1:766977382-766989882 GCF_019279795.1 Protopterus annectens | reverse complement strand
GGCAAAGGCTAAGGATAAGGCATATGAAGAGTTGTCAGCTAGGAGAATGTTCCAATGTCGTCTGATAGCATCAATGACTCTGTTTGTATTTCTAGCATATGTAGTAATGAATCGTAAATTGTTGCTTTTGTTTTGTGATTTATGTTTGTACTTAAGAAGGCCTTCCCTGTCCAGATTTGCAGCATGATTGCTTGCTGTATGTACATACCCCATACTGTAGCCCCTTTCTTCAAACCTGTTCAACAAATCCTTACGAAAATCCTGAACTATGACCAACACAAGATCACATATTTGGATGTGCTGGTAACAAGGAATAAGGATAATACGCTCCGCACAGAAGTATTCAGAAAATATCCAGAATATAACACCTTACTCCATGCATCCAGCTTTCATCCAGCACATATTACCAAAAACATCCCCAAGTCTCAATTCATTAGGATGAGACGTATTTGCTCAGAAGAAAATACCTTTCAGGATTTTCGTAAGGATTTGTCTGAAGCAAATGGTACAAGAACATAATATCACCACCCCAGTTAAAAAAGCTTCTGTTAACAAGCACAGCTTCAAAACCCATCTGGTGGCAACATTCAGTGATAAGATGTCTGTGTGCTGGCTAGCTCTATTTAGGTTACACACTATTGCAAGAAGATCATTGCTTTTATTCACTGATAAGCAGCAGGTGAGTAGTGTTACTGCACAGGCCATGAAGGAGGATACCACAGCCGTGGTGGACACAACAGAGGGAGCCACCTGTGGATATAATCCTTTTGAACCATATAAGGCTACTAAATGACATAAGTAAGAGAAGCACGTATATGATTATCTGTACAGCAGTCAGGATCAAGATAAAGGATTAACACAGGGTTTGATTCCTTCCACCTTTCATTGCCTACTGTCTGATTCTGGACAAGTCACTTACCTAGTGCTCTTGGGTTGTTCCACAAGAGGGATAACTTGTCTAGTGGGATTACCTGACTAACAAATAAATAAAATAACAAAAATATATATTCCAGTCATTTGTTCACAGTATTGTATTTATTTGAGATAAATGTGTAGGGATATGCATCTAAGGTTCTGTGACTGTGCTCTTTTTTGTGTGTTTTTTCCTTGAAGTAGTTGGTTATTATATAGTTCAACAGGCTGACGTGCTTTTGCATTTGCATTGTGTTTTTTTTTGGAATTGTTCCACATGCTTCTAAGTTAAATGCATTTACTTCCTTTTAGCGTGCCAAGGTTATGTAGCCTTCTTGTCTTGTTATAAGCGAAACAAAAACTAACACATGACTGTGCTTTGTTTCATAGATGGAATGTTCCCTAAGTGACGAATGTTGTTCTGTGTGTTGGTACATTTTTGCTATTTAAAAGATCTGACTGAGAAGTGGTGTCCTTCTCTAATATATAGCCTAACCATATAATGAATTATGTAACAATAATCCAGATGTTTATACATCACCTATTAACATGAATTATATCATAACTTATCTTTTCTCCTCAGGTAGAGTTCACTTGACAATATATTTTGTTGAACTGATTCTGAGCATATTTATTATAATCATGAAATGTATCTAAGGATCTTGTCTTCTGCAAATTTGCAAAAAAAAAAAAAAAAAAAATAGCCAAAAGTATGTGTAGGTTTCATTATAATATTTGGCATTGAAGGACTGGACTCATCTGGTCATCAGAAGACATCTTCAACAGGTAATGCCACAGGAACTAACATGAGACACACAACTAACCAAGTATCATCTCTCTAAAATCTAATACTCTATAGCATAAGATGTCCTTGGACAGGGCAGTAGAAATGAACTGCATCCTGTACTAAAATAATTAAGCTCAGTATAGGAATGTGGAACTTTTGCTGAGACTAATTCACAAGCTCTGGTCTTTCTTACCATCAGTGGAACCACCTCTGAAGCTGAATGAAGGCCATCTTATCACAGAGTTTTCCCTTAACATACTTATAACACCTCTCCAGTTCCTTCCATGGTGAATAATTTCTACATATACATCAGCCTACTCAACAGTGAACTAGAGTGATGCAAATATTTTAGATGTTTTGATAGCTGACTTTTGATTCCATAATAAACGACTGCAGGAAGTAACAACAGGATGCTTCAGCCTGTGTATACTTCAGTTTACTAAGTGATGTACATACCAATGTGCATTACCCTGTTAAAACTGTAAGGGGACAACTATTGGCACCCATTATGTCTGCATAATCAGGCCATTTGCATCTTGTTGTTGGTTAGTCATTTATTCGAGTCTGAATCTTCATGACCTCAGGAACTTTAGCATGTCAGACCTGTCAAAAATTGTTTTTTTTAGTTTTTGCAAATTCGTTTTCAGTCTCTATTCCAATATTGTAGCTGGAACTTAGAATACAATTCCTATAGCAATCAGTTTTATCACACACCTTCATCTTTTCAGACCATTACTAAAAGACTTCCTCTCTGCCTCCTGGCTTTGTCCCTGCTCCTCATCTAGGACTTAGCCCTCTAGCATCCTTCATCACTTTTCTTATACCTCCCTTTAAAGTACTAAATCACTCAAGCTACCCCCTTCTAATACCTCACTTTATTGTACTTCTTAAACTACCAAATGCACTTCTAAGTAACACAACTAAATTGCTATTCCATTACTACTGCTTTATTAACACCTAAAATTGCTTATCTCCTTTAATACATCACTCTATTGTATTTGTTAAATTACCCCAATTTATGCTATACAGTATACACCATTCTTCTATCTGTAAAGATTCAATACAAGGCTTGCAAATTTAATGCTTTTGAATATTAATACAATTTTTATTATACTGACTATTATGGTGTGTATTCACTGAAACTGCATTATAAAATTTGTTACTGTAAATATTGACTGCATTGTGTTTGATACCTTGAAGCTTTTCTCCCTGGGTTTCAGCTGAAAAATGGCACCTCTGCCCAGTTGGACTTTCCCAGTTAACAAATGTCAATAAATAATAAATAAATATTCATCGCTTCAGTAATGCTGTTTATCCATCTTAGCCGCTGTATTCCTCTTCTTCTACAGCCTTCAATCTTTTTGTAGGATCTTTTTTTATAGTGAACCCCATCTTCACATTATGTGGCCAAAGCATATGAGTTTAACTTTCACTTTCAAGCTTTCCAGTGACCAGCCTGAGTTTATTCCTTTAAATACTGACTGATTTGACTTTATTACAGTCCACAGAATTCTAAAAAGATACAGACCTGCGTTATTACTGGCAAAAAAAACATAGCACTGACTTTATGGACCTTTGCTAGCAATGTGATGTCTTTACTTTTTATAATCTTATCTGGATTTGCCATAGCTTTTCTTCCAAAAAGCAATTGCCTTTTAATTTCATGACTACTACCGCTATTTGCAGAGATCTTTAAGCCCCGAAAAACAAAATCTGTCACTGTCTGCACTTCTTTCCCATCTATTTTCAGAGAGCCGATAGGATTAAATGACATAATGCTAGTGTTTTTTAATGTTGAACAGTACACCAACTTTTGCACTTTTTACATTCACTTTGATCAACAGGCTTTATGAACTCTTCCTCACTTTCAGCCATTAGAGTAGTATCATCTGCATACCGAAAGGTGTTAATGTTTCTCCCACTAGTTTTGATTTCAGCATCTGATTCATCTAACCCAGCATTTTACACAATAAAGACAGTGTATGCATTGACTAAACAGGGTGGCAATATACAGCCTTGTACTCCTTTTCCAGTCCTGAGCTATTCAGCTGTTCCATAGTCATTTCCTTTGGTTTCTTCTTGTTCTGCATACAGATTCCTCATGAGGCGAGTAATGCAATGTGTTATGTTATCCCCATTTTAATAAGAACTTGCTATGGTTTCTTAAGGTGGATGCAGTTAAAGGCTTTAGAGTAATCAATAAAGCAGACGAGAAACTTGTTTCTGGAACTCTCTTGCTTTCTCCATTATACACAGGATGTTGGCAATTTCATTTCTTGGCCCTCTGCCACTCCTAAAACCAGCCTGAGCATCTCACAATTTTTTGTCTGTAAATTACTGGAGGCTAGCTTGCCAACTTGCAAACTCATGTATTTGTTCTACTTAATATAATTGTTCATGCCTGACTGCAACTACTGCTTTATGTGATTCATTTTAAGTTATGTACTATTACTATCTGTTTATCCTTACTGCTCTATGTATATAGTGTTATTTACTGCTTTAATATAACTTACTTTCTCATTTTATCTTCTGTTCCTCAGCTTTCACCTGGACTTACCCTTGAGTTTTCGCCTGGGTGGAATCTCACACCTATATTTTTGTCTACATTCTCAGCCAACTGCTCTAAGACACTTTATCAAACCCTGCTATCTCCTGCAAGCTGCTAATACAAGAAATCAAGAAAGTATGTTTATTTATGACATAGCCTTGAAATTAAATACCCAGTAAACCCTGCTAGGAGTTTTGTTTGCTCCCAGCCAAGTTAGCCAGCAGCAAACCCCGTGTTCCCCTATCCCCATTTCCCCCCTTACCTAGACCCCTACTTCTCTTGCTCTCATCTCCCCTCAGTCCAGCTTAGTCCCGTGGAGCCCTGGTGTATTTAAGTGCATTTCCACTTTTGTCCACTAGATGTCACCCTTTCCCAACAATATCTACTTCACTGATATCTACTTCTATTTTCACTTTCCCTTACATTTTCTTTCATTCCCAGCATTTCTTTTTCTCTCTCTCTTCTTTATTTCACTCTATTCCTACCCACTATTCCTAGGCCGCCTCCACTTACCTTTGTGCTAGTCAGTGTTCACTGATAGTTTTTCCATCCTCTACTGACCACTTTGTGTATCCCGCTCCGTTCGCCCTACGGGCTCACTCCGCTCCCCTACCCTGCCCCCAATTTCCACCCGCCCCCAGTACCTCTAACCTTCTACCCTCATAACCACACCCCCTTTACCAATCAACCACTCATTGAATCACTACTAGCCACACCCCGTATCTATAACTCTACTCCCCTTATTTCTAAATCCCCTCCCTTCCACCTACTCTATCTTCCTAAACTAACACCTACTCTTCTCCCTACATATATACTACACTTTCTACTACCATGCCTTACAAATACCAATGTCTTCATACACTCTTACTCCTGATTACTCTTACCACAGCTTACCTCTTAACCTCCTATGAACAGCCACTCCTATCTCCTGTTATCATCCCTTCCAAACAAACCCTAACACCTTTTCCTGCTTTATCTACAACCTTCCTAAATGCCACCATTAAGCCTAGTTTCTTTCAAGCTAAATATCGCCAACTACATCATATTAAATACTCCATCTTAGGCAATAAAACATTTCTTTACCACTATTACAAGCCTCTCCAATGTTACAATTTCATATTACTCCACTTATTAAAAGATGGAGACATCCACCCCAACCCTGGCCCAAGCCTTACCCCACTCCCCATTCACCACAATCTCTACCATATGATCCCATTTTACCTGGTTCAGTCGATTTGGATTTATTGTTGCTGATTTTCACCAATAATCTCCTCTCTTTATTTACTAATGATCCCATTACCAACTACCAATCCCTCCAAATCACTCTCAATAGCCCATCTCAACATACGTAGTATATGTAACAAAATACCACAAGTTCATGCCCTTCTGGATGTCCAGCAATTCGATATTCTCTGTTTAACAGAAACATGGCTTAAACCCACAATAAAAGATACAGAAAGCATCCCCCCAGGCTATAGCATCATTCAACATGACCGTTTGAACAAAAAAGGCGGAGGGGTTGCAATTATCTATAAAACAGGACTACAAATCAGCAAAATGAATTATAACTTACCTTCTGATAACAACATAGAAATAATTATTTCTAAACTGTTGCTTAACTCCCATAAATCAGTTTACATCATCTGCACCTACCTTCCCCCAGGTAAAAATCTAACTATATTAGAGGACCTCCTAAATTGGCTTTCTACCAATCTCCCTCAAGAAACAATTCTACTAGGAGACTTTAATATTGATTGGAATTTATGTAACAACACCAATCCTTCATCTCTTATTAACCTGCATGGCTTTTCATAAGCTATAAACTCTCCAACCAGAACAAACAAACATAACAACAAAAAAAACATCTTAGACTGGATTCTAACAAATTGTTCACAACAAAACTATACAACAGGAACCCTCCCAGATGACCTTAGTGACCACTCTCTCATATATATTATTAGACATAAAACAACCTTAAATATCCCCTCTTCAGTCAGAACCATCCGCAGCAAAAAACACCTTGACCATGAACTGTTTCTAACCGAACTTAAACAATGTAACTGGTCTCCCCTTAAGTCTCTCCCTATAGATGAAGCGGTTAATTACTTTAATACCACCTTCCTAGTAATCCTAGACCAACATGCCCCTATCCGTTCCATAAGAATGAAAAATAAACCAGCTCCATGGCTCTCAAATCATACTAGGAAACTAATCCTCAACAGAAATAAATCTTGGGCTAAATGGCGGTCCACAAAGGACACAACTGATCACCAAACCTTTAAACAACAAAGAAATATTACAAAAAAGCTATCCTACAGGACAAAAAGAACTTTTATATACAACTACAACAAACATCCCTTCATCAACCACATAAATTTTGGTCTACTATTAACACACTACTATCCCCAGGCAAAGTGGAATCACCTAACCCACTAGGCTCCAACCCAGACTGTCCAATGCAAACAGCTAATGCCTTCAATTCTTTCTTCACCACCACTATACTAAAACTAGCAAATCAGCAAAACCCAGGCATATCTAACTTGCCCAGTCCAAGCTCTACTCCTCCCCCTTTTCACCTTGAACCTATACCCACCTCCTATATCTCTTCCCTACTTCAAAAACTAAAACCTAATACCCCTCAGCTGACCAACTACCAGCAGAATACCTCAAAATAGGAGCCAAAGCCATTGCCTACCCAATCTCCATATTAATCAACAGAACCTTAAAAGAAGGTTTAATCCCATCAATCTGGAAAATCTCATACATTATTCCTCTTCACAAAGGTGGCGACTCTACTGATTTCTCTAACTTTCGTCCCATTGCTCTACTCTCCCCACTTGCTAAAATCATGGAGAAATGTATCCATAAACAACTTATAACCCACCTACTCCGCCACCAGCTCCTAGCTAACTGTCAACACGGTTTTCGACCATTTCATAGTACCACCACAGCCTTACTATCCTTTACTAACTGTATCAACAATAATCGTAACAATAATACTTTATCCTCTGCTTTCTTTGTAGACCTATCTAAACCCTTCAACATGGTTAATCATCAACTTCTCCTCCACCTACTGAAGTCCCTCTCCTTCAACCATCCTGCCATGAACTGGTTCACATCCTAGCTGGATAACCGAAAACAAGCTGTTCTCTGGCAAAACCATCTTTTGACCTTCTTCCTACCTCTCTAGGTGTCCCACAAGGCTCAATTTTAGGTCCACTACTGTTTTCCATTTTCATAAATGACCTCCACCTCTCTATTCCACAGTCTACCTGTATTCAATATGCTGATGACTCCACTATCATTTGTTCTGCCTCATCACAAACTGATCTTCATTCTCACACACAAAAAGCCTTCTCTACTATTGAAAAATGGTTCTCTAACCACTGTCTTCTTCTGAACCCTAAAAAAACCAAACTACTGCTCTTTACCCCATCTCATCTATCTCCCCCTCTCCATTTCACACTTACATCCAACGATGGCACCGTTATCTCACCTGACCCCACCACCAAACTCCTTGGAATTACTATTGACAATCAACTAAAGTTTGACACTCACATAAATTCTACAATTAAATCTACTAACAAAAAACTTGGATCCCTTTATCGCATTAAACCTTTCCTGACACCAGTAGCCAGAGCCACAATAGCTAGAACCCATTTAATCTCTACCCTGTTATATGCTTCCCCCATATATACCAATCTTTCTAAAAATAATCTTAACAAACTTACTAGATCATACAATAATATTGCTAGATTTGCTACCAACTCTCCTTACAGGACCCACCATTGTCAGAATCTAAAACAGCTAAGATGGCTTGAATTACCGCTACTACTACAATTTAACCAACTTATAATAGCCCACAAAGCCCTACACCAACCCAATAACACCCCAGTTCTCCCTACCTTTATAAGACCTTATAATAATTTGAAGAATCTGCGCTCTGCCAACAAAATGTTGATACACACTTCCTTCTCTAATAACTTAGCAGGTGATTCCTTATTCTCAAACTCAGTTGGTAAAATATGGAATCAATTATCAAATGACCTCACTACCCTTACCTCTTTCCCACTATTTAAAACTAACCTAAAACTTTTCCTCTCCAATCACTGGTTATGCTCTTGTAACAACCCTGACTAACCATTTGTTTTTTCTCTAACTACCTGTCACCAATCAAAATATTATTCTCCACCATAAATCTCTACTTCTAACCGTTCCTTATAACTAACCCTCCTCCTTCTTCTTTGCACTCTCCCCCCTGAGTATATAAATCTCTACTTCTAACCGTTCCTTATAACTACCCCTCCTCCTTCTTCTTTGCACTCTCCTCCCTGAGTATATAAATCACTACTTCTAACCATTCCTTATAACTACCCCTCCTCCTTCTTCTTTGCACTCTCCTCCCTGAGTATATAAATCTCTACTTCTAACCATTCCTTATAACTACCCCTCCTCCTTCTTGTATATAAATCTCTACTTCCTACCCTCCTCCTTCTTCTTTGCACTCTCCCCCCTGAGTATATAAATCACTACTTCTAACCATTCCTTATAACTACCCCTCCTCCTTCTGTATATAAATCTCTACTTCTAACCATTCCTTTTAACTAACCTCCTTCTTCTTTGCACTCTCCTCCCTGAGTATATAAATCTCTACTTCTAACCATTCCTTATAACTAACCTCCTCCTTCTTCTTTGCACTCTCCTCCCTGAGTATATAAATCTCTACTTCATAACTACCCTCCTCCTTCTTCTTTGCACTCCCCTGAGTATATAAATCTCTACTAACTAACCCTCCTCCTTCTTCTTTGCACTCTCCCCCTGAGTATATAAATCTCTACTTCTAACCATTCCTTATAACTAACCCTCCTCCTTCTTCTTTGCACTCTCCCCCCTGAGTATATAAATCTCTACTTCTAACCATTCCTTTTAACTAACCCTCCTCCTTCTTCTTTGCACTCTCCCCCTGAGTATATAAATCTCTACTTCTAACCATTCCTTATAACTAGCCCTCCTCCTTCTTCTTTGCACTCTCCCCCCTGAGTATATAAATCTCTACTTCTAACCATTCCTTTTAACTAACCCTCCTCCTTCTTCTTTGCACTCTCCTCCCTGAGTATTACTTCTTATCTGTAACTCTGTTAGCCATTTATTCTGTCTTATTCTAATTTTTGGTAACTGCAGAGGTATTACGCCATATTAATATTATTGCCAAACTTTTTCCATGCAATGTTCAAAATGTTGTTTTAAAATGTCTATTCTATAAATGTAAAATCAAAATGTTATTGAATGTTTTTGTATGTCTCTATGATGCTGTGTAACTGGAGCTTTTCTCCCCGGGCCTCCACTGAAAATGGACATGTATCCAGTTGGACTAGCCCGATAAACAAATATAAAATACAAAAATAAATAAATCTTGAGCACTTCCTTGATAGCCTGTGAAACAACTGAAATTGTTTGAAAATATGCGCATTCTTTAGCATTGTCCCTTTTTGGGATTGAAATGTAAACTTATATTTTCCAGTCTAGTGGCTACCATTCTGATTTTCAAATTTTCTGGCAAATTCTGTGCATCTTACTCTGATCTTTTATTAAAAGTGAATCAAGATATACATAAAGTAGAGAAGCTAAAATAATGAACAACTTGCATCACAGTGGTCCCAGTGTTTATCGGTACAGTGGACAGTAGCCAGTGCCAAAAAAATGCCAATTCCAGCACATTTATAGATCAGTATGTGTTACAGGTAGGTGCTAACATACATTTATGAAGTGCTTGTGCTTAAATAGTATGCTTGAAAAATCTTTACAGATGCCTGCTCTGAGTCAAAGTTACAGTACAGTTCTGAAACTGATGGGGGAAAATAAGCTGTCCATTTAGTTGTTCCTACAGCTTATCTAGTAATTAGTAAATCAGGCTAACTAGTGGGCCAAGTGATACTGATCTGAATCAGACTACATAGCTCTATGGCACAAGGGGCGTACAGCAAGTATTTATTGCATGACTGTTATATAATTAAACAAATGTCTCTTAATCATGTTCACTATGTGAGTCATACATACATCATTGCCATATGTGACTTACAGCAGCATATGGAGTTTGAAAATGCGGACTATAAACTTAGGTGTTACTATATTGCAAGGGGCATGCCTGAAAAAGTTTAACAAAATTCAATATTTTGTCATTTTTCATTTATAAAAGAAAATAAATGGAGTTCTGAGGCTGAATTTCAGCAGCTCAGCTTAGCAATTCTGTAGTATCAGTTACTACCTGCCCTTTACAAGGATAATATTTTCAATCATTTTAAATCAATGTCGTACACAGCAAAACTTGGAACAAAACTGTGAACGACATAATATTTCTGTGAAAAGCCTGTATCATGTCATGTGCCCTTCCTTTCACTGGTACCATTTTCGATCTTGCCTGCCTTTATTTAAAATCTGTGTTCATTGAATAACTAAACTGGCATATGTTTATATGTATTATTTTCACTTCTGATGTGGTCTGATTATCACTTAATCTGCCTGTTGGGTCAACCCTTATTCCCCTGTATCCAAGAACCCATCATACTCTGCTTACTTTGAGCTATTTCCCAAGGAAGGAATAACTGAGGGATGGATTGTAATTTCTCTGGAATGGAAAACTATAGATGACGGCTGAACTGGAAGCATTACCCTCAGCAACCCTACAGTATTTGCTTAATCTATCTTAAACTGCTTCACAGTATCCAGGCTGAGTATAACTTCTGCAATGCCAGCCTCTGACCCATGCACAATTACACCCATGTATGATCTCTGGCTTTAACATCTGACATCGGAATGGGTTGCATGGTGGGAGTACATTACTGGTCCTTTGTGCTGCCTTGGTATCACACTGTGCATATGTTGACTGTCATCATCACATCAGAGTAGGCTGTCTCCCTCACCCCTTGACGGGGGAGTCTGCATCAGCTGCATATTCCATCCTCATTAGTCATATCTTCATTTGTCTTAACTGCTAATCATACAGATGTAATCTGGGCTGCAATTAAGGCCTTGACCATCTATGCTATGGAGATAACAAAAAGCTCATTTTTCAAAAACGTTTTTACATCTTTTGTCACCATTTTAGCCTTTCAGCATACAAATGAAATATCACTGGGGGTGATTTCTTGTTATAACATGCATAAAATGTTCGACCTACAGGGGGCTTTAGGAACTCATAACATTTCAGGAAGATTATGACCCCATTTTTAAAAATATGCACAGTTCTGTCAGGTGAGCATTCTAAAAGGAAGAATGTTACCACTTAAATTGGTCATTTCAGTTGTTATTGTGTGTTGTCTTTGAGTCCAGTTCTATGGTAACCTCTCACGTAGCACTTCATTAAATATTTTGTTCATTAAGACTCAGAATAGTTTGGAAAATCTCTTTCAGTTTAGTGAGCACTGTCATAACCTCATACTCACAGGATGGTGAAAGGTACCTTCTGCCAGTCTGTTTGCTGCTAGGGAAATATCAACAAGGATGTGATTTCAATTACTGATTCCACTATTACTACTACCAGAGGCATGGCATTGGTGAGAGAGGGCATGGGGATTTGCCACAGCTGTGAGCACTGCCTTCATATTATAAGTGGGACTCATATCTGCCCATGATATGACTATAGTCTTTTAATGACTTTCGAGGAAGAAGAAGGTTACATTTGCAATGAAGAGAAGGTGGTGGCACTTTCATGTACTAGCCATATAGTACATGAAAATGCCCCACCTTGTCTTCATAGGAAGGGGAAGAAGGTGAAAATTTGTAATGAAGAGAAGGTGGGGGCATTTTCATTTACTACCCATATAGTGCTCTACTTACAGTAAGTGCTACAACCAGATTATTCTATTTTACTGCATAGTGGACATCAACACTCTCCTACTTTAGAAAGCTGTTTTTCAGTCACTACACACAACCCTACCATCTGATTGCATCCCCCAGTAACGAACCTTTGATTCTGAGATCATGTACTTTTTTGTGTCTGCATGTTATGTCAGCTAGGGTGGGGTATTTCAGCCTTACACTATGTGGGAAGGGTGGAGGTTCTAGAGATTGTTCTACATTTCTTATTTGTGATTCTTTAACAATTTCATTGTTTCTTGTGTCCTGGGACATGTTTCAAGGCTTCCACTGGACTGGTCTTTATGGATTCTGTCTGTTATTTCTAGTAATTCACATAATCTTTCAGTTATGCACAGATCTTTTACAACTTGTTTATTCCATTCTAAAGAAACCATG